>NW_022436988.1:18125378-18213698 GCF_009761245.1 Sapajus apella
GAGGCGGGTGGATCACGAGGTCAAGAGATCGAGACCATCCTGGCCAATATGGTGAAACCCTGTGTTTACTAGAGATACAAAAAATTAGCTGGGCATGGTGGCGTGTGCCTGTAATCCCAGCTACTCAGGAGGCTGAGGCAGGAGAATTGCCTGAACCCAGGAGACGGAGGTTGCGGTGAGCCGAGATCGCGCCATTGCACTCCAGCCTGGGTAACAAGAGCGAAACTCCGTCTCAAAAAAAAAAGAATGTGACATTTTTCAATCAAGCTTCTCTTGTAATGCAAGTATACAGGGTCTAACAGATGCTGTTGACAGCTGGCAAACTGGACAGGTAATCATTAAAGGGCTCCTCCCAAGCCAGGTGTTATGGGGCACACCTGTAGTCCCAGTTACTGGGGAGGATCTCTTCAGCCCAGGAGTTCAAGAGCAGCCTGTGCAACACGGTGAGACCTCATCTCTGAAAAGAAAAGATAAAAGTTCTAGAAATAAAGAGCTCCAGCCGGGCGCAGTGGCTCACGCCTGTAATCCCAGAACTTTGGGAGGCCAAGGCAGGTGGATCACGAGGTCAAGAGATCGATACCATCCTGGTTAACATGGTGAAACCCCGTCTCTACTAAAACTACAAAAAAAATTAGCTGGGCATGGTGGCGCGTGCCTGTAATCCCAGCTACTCAGGAGGCTGAGGCAGGAGAATTGCCAGAACCTAGGAGGCGGAGGTTGCGGTGAGCCGAGATCGCGCCATTGCACTCCAGCCTGGGTAACAAGAGTGAAACTCTGTCTCAAAAAAAAAAAAAAAAGAAAAGAAAAAAGAAAGAGCTCCTCCAAGTTTCAGGGTTGTAGGCTCCTCCCTGGATGCCTGGCTACACTGCTCAGAAATGCTGGGCCTCTCAGTACATCTCTCTGCCCAATCCCAAACCTCTGTTTGCATTTAGACATGCAGGCAACACTTTTCAAAATGTCTCTACTGTTTTCACAGTTGCCAAGATTCTTCCCACTCTTACAGAGGTGTGTTGGGGTCTCCAACATGTGGTAGGATTAGTCCCTTAATTGTAATCCAGGCTTATGGGGTTAGGAGTGGGAAGCTCTATTTGCAGGATTTGGGCTTGCTCTCATTTTTGTCTGTTTTAGTTGGCTAGGATGGACCACAATGCACATGGACTGGACATTTGGCCGGTCCCCCACTACTACTTTGTTGTTTTGTCTAGAGTTGCTTATTCTTCTCTTTCGAATTATCACAGATCTTAGGCTCTGAAACGAGTAAGTCAGGAAAAATTCGAGAATTTCATATCCCTGTTTTCTTTTTCTCCTAGGATAAGTTCGATACCTTTCCTTGGGCTCCAAATCTCAGTTTACTCTCTTTCCTTGCAAAAGACATGTCCTCCCTCTCCATGTTCCTCTCAGTGGAGGCCATTGCCAGTTACCAAACAGCGGCAGAGTTCTTTAATTAGTAGTCTACACCCTCACACAGACCCTGCAGGAGGCCTCAACCCACACACTCCCTCCAACGAATTGTGACCCAGGCTATCTCCAGCTTCACATCCACACGTGTCACGTCAACACATGTGACACAAGTGGCCGAAATGGTTGCCTCCTTATAATTTTTGGTGAGTGACTTGGCTGTGGTTCACTCCAAAGGGAACTGATGGCTGTTGGACATGACTTGAGGGGAATTCCTGAGGGCAAGGAAAAGGAAGAAGGGGGCCCTGGAGGAGACGAGGCACAGCTGGAGGACACTAGGGCTGTGAACCCTGCGACTGCCACGCGGGGCAGCTGCGCCGTGTTGGCTGCAAGTCCCCGGCAGCTGCTGAAACCCTTGCCCCGAAGGTCGCCTCAGTAAACCTCGCGGATGATTCCACTTTTGGGCACCCGGGACCGCCCGCATCCTGCCCTTTTCAAATCAATGAAGTCTGACCCCGCAGGTCCCTCGGCGGGGTTAATGGGACCGCCTGGTGGGGGCATTGCCAGTCTCTCCCAGCCACATATAAGCTTCGCGCCTCGATCACCCAGTAACCCAGACGCTAGACGCCAAGGCCTGGACCTTTACAGCCGCTGCGGCCTTCAGGAGCGAAGCCAGCCAGATGCCAGCACCGCCTTCGGCCCCGCCCCGAACCAGTCCCTCCCACATCCCCGCCCCGGACACGCCCTCCTCTCGACCCCGGACACGCCCCCATATTGGCCCCGCCTCTTTCCCGCCCCCAACCCCGCCCCGACCGGAAGAAGCGGTGGCGCCCGGCGCTTATAGGGCCGGGAATGGGGGTGCCGCCGCCGCCTAGTCAGCTCTGCGTCCGCTGAGGCTCGGTCAACCACCGCGCTGTCGTCGCGGCGCCCCCGCCCCGTCCTCCGTCCGTACCGCCCCCGGAGCCAGGGCCGAGTCCCCGCCATGCCGGTCCGGCGGCGGCGGCTGCTGCTGCTGCTGCTGACACTGCTGCTGCCCAGCCTCGGGGTAAGTGACCGGGGAGCGTGGGGTGGAGGACAGCTCGCGCCGGCCGGGTCGGGGCCGGGGCAGCGACGCGCCGGCCGCCGGGGCTGGAGTCCGAGCCGGGAACGCGGTGGTGGCCAGAGGCCCCGTGCGCCCCGCCGGGGGAGGCTCGGGCCGGGCGTAGGAGGAGGCACCGGGCCGGGAGCGCTTCCCTGACTGGAGTCGCGGCCCCACCGACGCGTCCGCCGCCCGAGGAGCCTCCCGGGCCAGCGCGGCTGTCACGGGCAGTGGCTCCCGGGACCCCGCGGGCTCCGGCGCAACTTTGTGTCGCCCTGGACGGCACCTGGGAGTCCCGGAAGTCCCCGGCCTGGGGAGGCCGTCCACCTGCGGGGGACCCTCCTCCTCGAGGGTGGGCGCCGGCGCTGCCTGGCTGGGGCCGCCGGAGGAGCGGAAAGGGCGCTGGGATCCAGGGAGGGGTCTGTCCTGCGCTGCGAATCCTTGTTGGAACTTTTTAAAAATTAGAAAACTTTGGGGAACGTATGCAACAGGGGGTAAGGACTCTCACCCGAGGGCTGGCTTCTGCCACTTGCCCTGCTGGTTTCTTGGTATTGGGAGACTGTAGGCTTTTTTCTGTGCACCGAGACTTCCTTGAGCAAGTGGAGCCGTGGGAATTGCACTGTTGCAAGATCACGCATGGGTTCGAGGTGAGGCCGCTTCACAGTCTCAAATGAAAGACTGTCTCCTTGTGGGAGAGCACCTGGGGCCGTCAGAAATGTCTTTTCATCTTTTTCAGGAGGAGATGAATGATAGGGCCTGGTTTACGCTCATTTAACTATTTATGACCTTCACTCAACTGTGTATTTGAGGAGGACATTTTGTGGGAGACTTGGCTTTTTTTTTTCCTTCTGGTTGGAAGAACCTAAATTAGCGAGCGTTTTTACAAAATGTATTGTTCAGGATGTGGGCATGGCAAACTTGTCAGTGTTCTGTTTAATGACCTCTTTAAAGGTACTGTGTACTCTTTAATAGGGATATCATGTACCAAGTGCCCCAGTAGAGCATTGACATGTGTGTGCCTGCGTGCCAGCCACCGCGTGAACACTTTGGAGGTTTTGGATTTTAGGTAAATAACCGTCTGTACTCTTGGAGTAACAAGAATTTGGAAGCAGACGAAGTAAATAAATAAGGTCGCCTTTTTCAAATTCAGTTTTTATTTTTAATAAAGGAACATTTGTAGACACTTGATTTATAATAGAACTTGTGGAAGTTTTTCTTTCAAATAAAAACCCCACTTTTACAACTAAGGTCAGGTTTTGAACTTGAGCACCTCACCTTGGATTGGTTAACTACTGCCTGGCATCTATTCATAAGTGAGGGTATAAGTAGAATGACCAAATGTTTGACATGGAATTCGATCATTTCATATCATCCAGGGATAGGTGTTTCCTTTGCCACATATTTCCTTTTGCTACTTTTTCATTGGATTCTAGTGTTTGATTATTGAATAACTTAGGCTAAAGAGCCAAAAAACAATGATTTAGCTTTAGTTGAAACTATATAGTTTCAGTTCGTGTAAATATTTCCAATTTGTATTTAGAAATCCAAACTTCTCAGAGTTAAGGGTAAAATAGTCTAGACCCTTATCAAAAGGTTATAGTTTAGTGTAACTACTATTTAGGTGAAAGGTCAGGCCAGGCACTGTGGCTCACGACTGTAATCCTAGCACTTTGGGAGTCTGAGGCGGGTCGATCACTTGAGGTCAGGAGTTCGACACCAGCCTGGCCAAAGTGGTGAAACCTGGTCTCTACTAAAAAAAAAAAAAAAAAAAAAACAGTAGCCGGACTTGTTAGCATAGGCCTGTAATCCCGGCTACTGGGGAGGCTGAGGCAGGAGAATCACCTGAACCCTGGAGGTGGAGGTTGCAGTGAGCAGAGATGGAGCTTCTGCGCTCCAGCCTGGGTGACAGAGAGAGCGAGACTCCATCTCAAAAAAAAAAAGAAAGGAAGGTCAGAATTTCACTCCTAGAATTTTCTCCTAATAGTTTTCACCCCCAAACCTAGTAAGAATTATTATTTTTAAATTGTAAATGAAACTCATAGCAAAGTTTCATTTAAAACCAGGCAACAGTGATGTTGTGCAGAATGCAATGGGTATAAAATCAGACAAATCTGAGTTCTAACTGGTCACTTGCTAGCTGTGCCTTAGGCATGTTATTTTACTTTTTTTTTTTTGAGATGGAGTTTCTTTGCTCTTATTGCCCAGGCTGAAGTGTAGTGGTGCAGTCTTGGCTCACTGCAACCTCTACCTCCTGGGGTCAAGTGATTCTCCTGCCTTGGCCTCCTGAGTAGCTGGGATGACAGGCGCCCGCCACCACACCTGGCTAATTTTTGTGTTTTTATTTTAAATTAATTTTATTTATTTATTTTTTAGAAACGGGGTTTCTCCACGTAGGTCAAGCTGGCCTCGAACTCCCGACCTCAGGTGATCCTCCCACCTCAGCCTCCCAAAGTGCTGGGATTACAGGTGTGAGCCACCTTGCCTGTCCTAATTTTTGTATTTTTAGTAGAGACGGGTTTCACCATGTTGGCCAGGCTGGTATCAAACTCCTGACCTCAGGTAATTTGGAGGCCCTGTGTCGGCCTTCCAAAGTGCTGGGATCATAGGGGTGAGCCACTGTACCCAGCTGTTATTTTACTTCTTATTTATTATCTATTAATAGATAATAAATGTAAATTCTCTTTACCCTCCAAAGATGCTTTTTACTCTAAGTCATCATGTTTTGAATGTTATACTATGCTTCTGCAAGAAATAGCTTTTGATAATATTTCTTTTTGATTGATGGAGTAACTATTGCATTGGAGGCAATACTGTGATTTTCTTTCAGTGTTTGTCTTACGGAACCAGACATTGACTCATTATGAGTTGAGACTTTAGGCTACCAGATCCAAAACGCAGTAACATTGGTATTATTAAGCACTTGAGGCTGTCTTTTGTTAATCCAGAATGTGCTTATTTAGTCCGTGAGTTTCTCCTTTCTTCCTAGACCTCTATCTTGCTCAGAGAGTTGGTTAATGTTACATCATCACTGTCAGCAGTCCTCATTCTAGGGTGTTTAGGTGTCACATCTCTCAATTATCAAAGAAATCAGTACAATGTGAGGCAAAGTACCTTTTTTTTTAAAGCTATAATATATCAAATTTCTTTTAGCCAATATTTTGGTTTTAGAGGGAGGTTTTTAAAAAGTCAGAGAACTGAGGATCATAGGTGTACAGAACACTGTAATCTGATAGATGAGTCTTAACTAGAAATGTCTTTGCTTATCATTTATTCTGACGGTGATCACTTGCATTAATTATCCTAATAGGCGATATCAAGCTGTTTATACTGAGGCCATAAGTAGAATGTTTCATTGAGTCTGTTATCAGGGCTGCCGATCATGAAATTAAACTGTAGTTGTGCACATGTGTATTGTTTCATTAACTTGCCTGCCTACTCAGCCTTCTGCAGTAATGTAGCAAAGAGAGTTCAACAATAGACCATATTTCTGAACATAAATCCAGTGAGTTGCTTAAAATTTTCTTAATGTCTGGATGGAATAGTACCACTTGCATGGGTCTGAGCATTTCATTGTTTGCCTGCCCCAGATTTGGGTGCCATTTTTCAGTTGAAAGAATCCTTGGATAACTGTTTCACTTTCATAGGAAACCTCTTTGGTTTCGGGATCCAAAGTAATATGTAGGTTCAATATTGTGTAGGTTTTATAATCAAATGTTCTCCCAAAAGAGATGTATGGGGAAGAAAAGCCTAATGTATCATCTTAATGGATTCAGTTTTTATTATGCACAAATAACTCTGGGCTTGTAACCTAGGAATATGATTAGAGTGTGATGCTGGCTTAAAAAATAGGACTGGTGAATCATAGTTTGTGAATTATAAACATACTGGTTGGAAATATTTCCCAGAAACTGTTTTTTTTTTCTCCTATCTTTACCTGTATCGCATGTTTGGTTTCAAACTTCCCTGCGTTAGAGCAACACAACTGGTTTTTGACAGTCTCTATATCACTTCTGATTATCTTATGATCCTTGCTCATGTACAAACATACAGCAAATACAACAGTATAAAAATACAATGTTCTCTATTTTTTTTTTCACTTTTTTCACTGCAGAATGTCTCCTATAACCCAATAGGAAATGTTCTGAGTACACTATTACATTTGTTGCTTTAGTAGCACCTTAGTAAACCATCGTCCATGCAAAAAACATTGAAATTCTTGGCTGGGTGCGGTGGCTTACACCTGTAATCCCAGCACTTTAGGAGGCCAAGGTGGGCAGATCACTTGAGGTCAGGTACTTGAGACCAGCCTGGCTAACATGGCAAAGCCCCATCTCTACTAAAAATACAAAAATTAGCCAGGTACAGTGGCATGAGCCTGTAATCCCCGCTACTCAGGAGGCTGAGGCAGGAGAATCACTTGAACCTGGGAGGTGGAGGTTGCAGTGAGCCAAGATCACACCACTGCACTGCAACCTGGGCAACAGAACGAGACTCCATCTCAAAAAAACCACAAAAAAACAAAACACATTGAGCTTCTGTGCCCAGCCTTTGGTCGGGGACTAGGGTTATAAATGATCAGGGTTGATGTAGCAATAAGCCGTGCTTTGCCTGCCAGTCACCTTGCTGAGGCCATTGGGATTATAAGGAAAGGCGTATTTCCATTTTTTCAATTAATTTGTGTGTTTAGTACTTTCTGTATGATGACAGGGGAAGATATTTTTTGAGGGATTACCTCAAAGTAATCATATTCATTGTAGAAAAGTTAGAAAAGATAGATAAGCCTAAATTAAAAAAACAAAAAACAAGCCTTCTATTATCTTATTTTCCAAACATTACCTCTATGAACATTTTAAACAATTTTATTGAGATATATTTCACCTAGCATCACAATTCACCCATTTAAGGTGTTCGATTCAGTAGGTTTTAGTATAGTCACAGAATTCTGCAGTCATCACCACAGTCCATTTTAGAATACTTTCATCATCCCAGAAAGAAACTTCATACCTATTAGCTGTTACTCACCATTTCCCCCCAAACTTCCTAGACCTTGGCAACCACAAATCTACTTTCTGTCTCTATAAAATCTGCCTATTCTGGACATCTTATATAAATGGAATCATACATCATATGGTCTTTTGTAACTGGCTTCTTTTTTTTTTTTTTTTTTTTCTGAGACGGAGTTTCACTCTTGTTACCCAGGCTGGAGTGCAATGGCACGATCTCGGCTCACCGCAACCTCCGCCTCCTGGGTTCAGGCAATTCTCCTGCCTCAGCCTCCTGAGTAGCTGGGATTACAGGCACACGCCACCATGCCCAGCTGATTTTTTGTATTTTTAGTAGAGACGGGGTTTCACCATGTTGACCAGGATGGTCTCGATCTCTTGACCTCGTGATCCACCCGCTTCGGCCTCCCACGGTGCTGGGATTAAAGGCTTGAGCCACCGCGCCCGGCCGTAACTGGCTTCTTTAGCTTCGCATCATGTTCCTAAGGTTCATCCATGTTGTATAATAGCATGTGTCAGTACTTTGCTCCATTTTCTTGCTGAATAATCCATTATATGAATATATCACATTCTATTTATCCGTTGATTAGTCCATTTTCATGCTGCTGTTAAAGACATACCCAAGACTGACCAATTTACAAAAGAAATAGGTTAAATGGACTTAAAGTTCCACGTGGCTGGGAGGCCTCACAATCATGACAGCAGGCAAGGAGGAGCAAGTCACATCTTACTTACATGGATAGCAGTAGGCAAAGAGAGCCTGTGCAGGGAGCCTCCCATTTTTAAAACCATCAGATCTCGTGAGACTTATTCACTATCATGAGAACAGCACAGGAAAGACCCACCCCCATGATTCAGTTATCTCCCACTGTGTCTTCCACAACACATGGCAATTATGGGAGCTACAAGATGAGATTTGGGTGGGGACACAGGGACAAACTGTATCATCCATCCTTTGAGGGACGTTTGGATTGTTTCTGCTTTGGGGCTATTAATAATTCTGCTATGAACATTTATATACAAATTTTTGAATCAACATTTATTTTCACTCTTCTTGAGCATATATCTAGAAATGAGATTTCTCGGTTATATGGTAACTGTTTAACCTTTCAAGGAACTGCCTGTTTTTCAAGGCAGCTGCACCATTTTATATTTCTACCTGCAATGTTGGAGGGTTACAGTGTCTCTATACCTTCACCAATACTTGTTATTATTTATCTTTTTAACTTTAGCCATCCTGGTGGATGTGGTAACTCATACTTTTGATTTGCATTTCTCTAATGACTAATCTACCGATATCTTGACATATATTCTTCCATATGCTTTTTATCGGTGCATATGTGTAAAGATAATATTTTTCTTCCCTACACTGGAACATAGAGATCTATGTCAATAAACTTAATTCTGCAACATTATTCTTATTGGCTGCATAGTATTCCTCTGAATGGAGTGGATGTGCCATAATTTGCCCACTCAAGTATTTAGTTATGGAGGCTGTTTTTATTTTATTTTTTTAAGTTTTTTTCACTACACAGATATGTTTTTCTTCTTTCTTTTTTAAGAGACAGGGTCTTGCTATGTTGCTCGGGCTGGAGTGCAGTGGCTGTTCACAGGTGCGATCCCACTACTGATCAGCATGGGAGTTTTGACCTGCTCCGTTTCCGACCTGGGCCAGTTCACCCCTCCTTAGGCAACCTGGTGGTCCACCGCTCCCAGGAGGTCACCATATTGATGCTGAACTTAGTGCGGACACCCAATCGGCATAGCACACTGCAGCCCAGAACTCCTGGGCTCAAGTGATCCTCCCACCTCAGCCTCCTGAGTAGCTGGGACTACAGGCACGTGCCACCATGCCCAGCTGTTTTTATTTTCATTAGTATAAATAATATAATTAACTTTCTTGTTGCTAAACTCTTGAATGAGTCTGAACTGCTTAGTTATTTCCTTGGGATAGATTCCTAGAATTGAAATTTGCTGATTGTATGTATTCTTTTACGGCCCTCTCCCCCAGCCTCTAAGCAATGTTGAATCTTTTAAAAAACACAGAACCAACCTTAAATTGTTTTTATGATAATCGCTTTAAAGTATGCCATTTTCTTTTCTTTCTTTTTTTTTTGAGATGGAGTCTTGCTCTGTCTCCCAGGTTGAAGTGCCATGGTGTGATCTCAGCTCACTGCAACCTGCGCCTCCCGGGTTCAAGCGGTTCTTCTGCCTCAGCCTCCCGAGTAGCTGTATGCCTCTGTATAGGCACACGCCACCATGCCCAGCTAATTTTTGTATTTTTAGTAGAGACGGGATTTCACTATATTGGTTAGGCTGGTCTTGAACTCCTGATCTTGTGATCTGCCTGCCTCAGCCTCCCAAAGTGCTGGGATTACAGGCATGAGCCACTGCGCCTGGCCTGCCATTTTCTTACATCAGTGGCCACTTTCTTTTAGCAGTGTGGACTTTAAGTTGGATGAAAATAGAATGTTTACATTTTGTTTGTTTGTTTATTTGAAATGGAGTCCCACTCTGTCACCCAGGCTGGAGTGCAATGGCCCGATCTCGGCTCACTGCAACCCCTGACTCCTGGGTTCAAGTGATTCTCTTGAATCAGCCTCCTGGAGTAGCTAGGATTACAGGCAACTGCTACAATGCCCAGCTAATTTTGTTGTATTTTTAGTAGAGACGTGGTTTCTCCATGTTGGCCAGGCTGGTCTCGAACTCCTGACTTCAGGTAATCTGCCCGCCTTGGCCTCCCAAAGTGCTGGGATTACAGGCGTGAGCCACCGTGGCCCGGCTGATTTTGTTTATATTTTGAAGATGTAAATAAACCAGGGCAGTCTCTGGATGACACCTTTTGTATGTAAAAGCTATTAAGAAAATGTTTTATTTGGATTTGTTAAATAACTCATTTACAGGGTCTTTTGGTTTGCAGTAGTTCCAGATCAACTTTCTAGGAGAAGTGGCTCCCATGAGCATCCTCAGATACCTTGGGATAATTCCCTGGTTTTGAGGGTGGCCTGCCTCCTACAGATAAGATTCTTTGTATGGTCAGCTGTGAGCCATTTAAAATTTTGCCTCAAGACTGTTCATAAATCAAGAGTTGGTACATTGATTGTACCTATTGGAGGCTGCAGTTCTTAAAACATGTGGCTGTTTTTCTTAGGAACATTAAGGTACCACTTGATGATAAAGTAATAGCTTTTGCTGGGATTATCTACTTGGAAAAGAAAAGGAACAAAAAAGAAAAAAGAAAATGTAATATCTGCAGCTTTTTTTTTTTTTTTTTTTTTTTTTTTTTCCTACATATACTTGAATTTTATTCTTCCAAAAAAATATATATCCCTTTCAAAATAATCACCCTTTGGCATCAGTTTACATGTTATTAAAATCAGTCTTTAAAAAAAAATTCCAGTTAAATTTAATAACTTATCTAACCCATTTAATAATTCAACTTTAAAACAAAAGGGAACCTTTAAAAACGAATATTTACTCTTAAGTCAATTATCCTTATACAAGTTAAAACAGTCCCCAATTCCTTCCAGTCTTTGCTTAATAGGACTTTTACATGAATCACACTGTACTTTTGATCAAAATTGTGATTACTCAATTTGATCACACAATTTATTGAGAACACTTGGATTTGATTTTCAGCTGTTTATTAAAATGAAATCCATCCTAAAGTGAGCAGGATTTTTACCATTTAGGGTATTCAAAAGTATATCCTTTGAAGGGAATTTCCAAAGAATTACAGAAGTATTTTGAGCTAGAGAAGCATGTCTGAATAGATGTGTAGCCTCCCAAGATAACTGGAATCATAGTGCATTAGACTGCTTGAGGGTTCTTGGCCATGTAGTCAAATGAGTCGAAATTTTTCCCCCTTCAGCTGCATATAAGAAATATGATGCACATCCCTCAGTGACAATATAAACACATCAGGCTGGGCGCGGTGGCTCAAGCCTGTAATCCCAGCACTTTGGGAGGCCCAGGCGGGTGGATCACGAGATCAAGAGATCGGGACCATCCTGGTCAACATGGTGAAACCCCATCTCTACTAAAAATACAAAAACATTAGCTGGGCATGGTGGCATGTGCCTGTAATCCCAGCTACTGAGGAGGTTGAGGCAGGAGAATTGCCTGAACCCAGGAGGCGGAGGTTGCGGTGAGCCGAGATCGTGCCATTGCACTCCAGCCGGGGTAACGAGAGTGAAACACTGTCTCAAAAAAAAAAAAAACACATCAGAACCTAAGAGGTTGGTGTTTGGGGCACCCTCTCTCAGGCATTAGCCTCCTCTCCAAAGTTGAAGAAAATTACTACAGTACCCTGCTCTGTCTTCCAGAGCAGACAGATGGGAAAAGCCAAGCCCAGCGAGGGCTGGTGTCCAAGGTCATGTGTGAGTGGCAGAACCAAACCTTAAACCTGATCCTCCTCCCTCCCTTTGAAGAGCAGCTCCTGCAGTGCTTGTGTTCTGGTGCATATGTTAGGATAAACCAGTCTGGCTACCTTCAGTCATACCCTGAGGAGCTGAGCAAGCTATGTAGCCATGAGAGAAGGATCTAGAGGTCTAGGCCAGTAGGCTTTCTTGTAAGCTTCAGGAAAATACCCAGGTAATGCTCTTTTTCCTCCATCAAGAATCACGGCCTCCTACCATTTGTTGCAGTTGTGCGAGCCATTTTGAGATGGGAATGCTGCCTTCACCTGAGAGTCTCCATCAGGAAGATTGACCATTTTCAACTATAGAGTCAAATCCAGCAATCATGGAGAGAGTAGGGATTAAGAGCCTACTAGGTTGGGCACGGTGGCTCACGCCTGTAATCCCAGCACTTTGGGAGGCCAAGATGGGAGGATCACAAGGTCAGGAGTTCAAGACCAGTCTGGCCAACATGGTGAAACCCCATCTCTACAAAGATACAAAAATAAGCTGGGCATGGTGACAGGCACCTGTAATCCCAGCTACTCCTGAGGCTGAAGCAGAAGAATTACTTGAATCCGGGAGGCGGAGGTTGCAGTGGGCTGAGATCATGCTGTTGCACTCCAACCCTGGGTAACACAGCAAGACTCCATCTCAAAAAAAAAAAAATCGTGCGAAGCCTAATACACAGTTTTAGCTCATTTCTTTGCTCGAGATCTAATAATATCCAAGCAGGTGCATGTTTTCAGTAACATCTCATCTAGTCATATGTCTGAAAGAACAAAACTGAAAGCTCTTTCCTTGGAGGCCTTTAACCAAAGCCACTCTTCACTAGCTCAGTCACAGCCTTCACCAAGAAATCGGGAAAAGATAGAACTCTCATTATTACCGTGTTGGTTCTGAGTGTTTGCCTTTGCAGAGTTCCCACCTGCTAAGTAGTTCTGGCACCAGGGAGCATATCTGTGATGAGAGAGAGAGTGGCCGTGACTCTGGCTCTTAAACCACAGTGGAGGGATCCAAGTTAGCTTAGGTAGCTCTCAGAAGAGACAAATGAGGGAAGGAAGGAGTGAGGGGGCCAGGAAGATGCCCCTGGGGGTGTGTCTCACTTCCCTGGCTGGTTCATCCTAGAAGGCAGTGACCCTGGCTTGCTGATCATTGCATCCTCTGTAGCATTAACATGGTATGCTGGTTATACCCACTGTAGTGGGCACTCAGCAGATATTTATTGAAGTCCTCTTTGTGACTCAGTAAGACCAATAAAATGAGGGGCTGTTTTATCATTAAGGAAGTGGGTTGTGGATGGGGGGGGTGGTGGGAGGTTGCTTCAGCTGTATTATATATCTCTTTAATGGGATCACACCAGTTGTGTGTCTTTCTACGGAATTAGAGGAGCTTTCAGGATATATGCTTGGGTGCGTGTGACCCATAGTGTGTGGTATCCTTTTGGTGGGCCCCTCTTATCAGCAATAGATTAATTTTTCTATTGCCAAACCCCATGAGATAAATGGTTTGTGATTATTCCATGTCAGTTTCATTTTTCACTCAGCATGATGCTTCAACTATTAAAAAAATGAACCTTGGCCCAGAGTTGTCCTCTCATATATTAAACATGACTTCTTTTGTTAGTAGACTAATTTATAATTATAATTCAAAACCATCCTATTCTCCAGTGGATTATTTCCCCCCTGTATTTCAGATGAGGAAATAATTGTTTGTCTGGGCTGCAGGAGTGTCTGTCATGGAAACCGAATTTTTCTGTACATTCGCTGAACAAACAGTGCTGTCATATCCCTAGAACCTGACATCTCCAGTTGAGTCAGAGGAGTTTGTTGACCAAGGTAAATCAGATCTCTCTTCTCTTAAAGCAAATGGCCCATGACTCCTGAGGAGCCGCTAGGAGTGAGAGAGAAACCTGTACAGGGGGCCACAGCTGTGGCTAGGAATGTGGTACTTGAGGCAGTGCTTCCTGGCCATGACTCAGTCACCTGGGGAACTTTTTAAAAACCCTGTGCTGAGGCCCCATCCTAGGTGAATGAAACTGGAATCTCTGGGAGTCGGGACCAGCATCTTTTCTTTTTTTTTTTTTTTTTTTTTTTTTTTTACGGGGTTTTACTCATTTTTCCCAGGCTGGAGTGGAAAGGCGCGGTCTCGGCTCACCGCAACCTCCGCCTCCTGGGTTCAGGCAATTCTCCTGCCTCAGCCTCCTGAGTAACTGGGATTACAGGCACGCACCACCATGCCCAGCTACTTTTTTGTATTTTTAGTAGAGACGGGGTTTCACCATGTTGACCAGGATGGTCTCGATCTCTTGACCTCGAGATCCACCCGCCTTGGCCTCCCAAAGTGCATCTTTTCTTTTTTAAAAAAAAAAGAAGTTTAAGGCCGCTGGATGCAGTGGCTCATGCCTGTAATCCCAACACTTTGGGAGGCCAAGGTGGGTGGATCACGAGGTCAAGAGATTGAGACCATCCTGGCCAACATGGTGAAACCCTGTCTCTACTAAAAATACAAAAATTAGCTGGGCGTGGTGGCACATGCCTGTAATCCCAGCTACTCAGGCTAAGTCAGGATAATGGCTTGAACCTGGGAGGTGGAGGTTACAGCAAGTTGAGATCGTGCTACTGCACTCCAGCCTGGTGACAGAGTGGGACTCCATCTCAAAAAAAAAAAAGTTTAAGGCCAGTTGCAGTGGCTCACACCTGTAATCCAGCACTTTGGGAGGCCAAGACAGGAGGATCACTTGAAGTCAGGAGTTTGAGACCAGACTGGGCAACAATGAGAGACCCCATCTTTACCAAACAAACAAATGATGTTTAAGGCCCAAGTGACTCTGATGTGCAGCCAGGATGAGGCCTTCAAGTAATTTTTGTACCTGAATCCTGGAAAGAAATGCATCTCCACATGCCCAGTAATGTTACAGAACACGGGACCAGACTAGAGACCGAATTTGGCTCATTTTACAGAGAGGATGGGATTGATAGAGTTTGTTAGTTAGAGTTAGAACTAGAAATAAAGAACCCAGTATTATGTTTTCTCTGCTATACTATATCATTCAACTTCTAGAGAGCAGGTAATTCAAGACTAATGGATTTTTTTTCTTCGAGTACAAACTGTTGAAATTGCTTTTATCAGCTTTAACTAACAGGCCTTATATTAAAACATATTTAGTTACTAAATTGTAAGGTGTTTAAATGTTTCTTTAAAGTTACCCAACTTATGCTTCTTTATTCATTTGTTTATTGCCTTTTCCATATATTAAGAAGCTTAAGAAATCAAAACAATACTGTTTTTGAGGTTCCTTCACAGTACCCTGATGGGTAAAATCATCTTCATGGTTTTAAAAGAGCTTTCTATAACAAGAGTGAAATAGCCGGTAGGAGTGAGGAGAAGGGCTTTGTAGAAGGAGTGAGTTAGTTAAAGCACAAGAAGACACTTGTGAGCAAACAGGAACTTTCCTATCAGGGTGGGAACGTATGTTTTGGAAGCAAATGGTGGGAGGGTACAGGCTGTGACACTCCCTTCCTCTCTTCATGTGAGAGCTGGCTATTAGCCTCATTGCCTGAGTCGGGCAGCATTCCCTCGAAGGGTTTTTATAGCAGGTGCCAAGTTGACAAGCCCAACTGTGGAACACAGGAGAGGACCAGTCAGCTGTCTCACCTCCTGAATCCATCTCAGTTGTTACTTGGAGGATCCTTAATAGCTGGTTTAGAAACAAGAGGATGCTCACTTCGAAGCATCACATTGAGTGGGCTGGACCAAATCCAAAGCTCTGCTGGAACCAGGTTGACAAATGTCAGTAGAATTGGGAGCCCACTCTTTGAAGACAACCTCGGAGTGGGGCTTGGCACCTGGCCTGAAAGAGCTGTGTAGACTCCAGCACCAGGGCTGTTTCCTGATTTACCTTAATGCTTAAAGGAAATCCCAAGTGGCAGGCCAGTTCTGCACTCCTTGAGCGCAGATGGGCATAGTTTTATCATTTTAACTGTCTTAAAATGTAATTATAGGCTCAGTATCTTGTTTCTATATGTGTTTTTGCCACATGTGATGAAATTGTATGTATTCTTTCAGCAAGTGAGAGTCAGGAGGTTCTGTACTAGCTAGCTGTGTGGCTTTGGGCAAATGAGTTATTTCCCCCTCTGCTTCCTAATCTGTAAAACAAAGCAATGGAACTAGAAAATCTCTTTGGTGGGCCTGTTTCCAAATGTCTTCTCAAATTAGGATCACCATTTAGGTGAAAGTGACTAGTCCCCTACCTGTCTCTTTTTCTGGTGCAGCCTCATACTTTCACCTGGGGAGGATAGAAGATGAGAGGGCTGTTTTGCTTTGAGGCTCCCAGCTTCCTAGCTCTTGAATGTAGTGAATTTCATCTGTTTATCTGTTCATTTTTTTTTACCACCTTTTTGAGTACATATTTTATGCCAAGCACTGTTTGAGATGCTTAGGACACATGAACAAAGCAAAGACGCCTGCCCTCATGTAACTCCTACCTAGTTGGTTGGGATGGACAATAGCGTGGTAAATACATTATATAGAATGGACAAGGTGATAAAATTCTTCAGGGGCTATAGGGGAGAAACATAGAGCAGAGCAAGGGAGATGGAGGCTTTGTAAGTTGCCACACGCCATGGTGTGGTTTCATCGGATATTGGTCATTTGTCCTGTATAGGGTGTAGGGCCTTCCCTGACCATTGTACACTCCTAGACTAGATCCCTTCCTGTACTCTGAATGGCACCACCTCACTTACTGTTGGGGTTAATGTACAGGTTGGTACTTCCGTTTGTTTCTTTCTCTCTTTTTTTTTTTTTTTTTTTTGAGACAGTTTTGCTGTGGTTGCCCAGGCTGGAGTACAATGACATGATCTTGGCCCACTGAAATCTCTGCCTTCTGGGTTCAATTGACTCTCCTGCCTCATCCTCCCAAGTAGCTGGGATTACAGGCATGCACCACCACGCCTGGCTAATTTTGCATTTTTAGTATGGACAGGTTTCTCCATGTTGGTCAGGCTGGTCTTGAACTCCCGACCTCAGGTGATCTGCCCTCCTCAGCCTCCCAAAGTGTTGGGATTACAAGCGTGAGCCACCGTGCCCAGCTTCCTGTTTGTTTGTTGTCTATCTTCTGGAGGACTGGTGTTGACAGTCCTCAGGTATGTCTGAAAATCCTGAGCAAATATGAGGGACTAAGTGTGAATATTGTTGATTTTTATTTACTTTCTTTTTCTTTGTTTTGAGATAGGGTCTCGCTCTGTCACTTCTGCCTCCCGGGTCAGGCGATTTTCGTGCTTCAGCCTCCCGAGTATCTGGGATTACAGCCATGTGCCAACATGCCCAGCTAATTTTTATATTTTTAATAGAGATGGGGTTTTGCCTTTAATAGAGACGGGAGGCCAGGTGGGTCTCAAACTCCTGGCCTCCAGTGATCCTCCCACTTTGGCCACCCAAAGTGCTGGGATTACAGGCATGAGCTACCATGCCTGGCCACATTGTTGATTTTTAAGGATAATGTGATAAGACATTAAATCCTGTCAGGGAAACCTCATAAAGCCCCCACAGAGGGGTCAGAACCAGCCATTCTTTGATTTTTGTGATGGCTCTGCTCTCAAATACACAAATGGGTATGTGTGGGGGTGTTTGTGTATTTTTTTTTACATTCGATAAGATTAATTTGTTTTTTCCACTGTAGAAGTATTTGTAACATCTCCAGATTAATTCAAATGCTGTAAGAAAGTTGTAAGAACAAATTTGGGAAATCTCTGACCTTTAAAGGTACTACCTCGTTATGAGCAATCCAGTGACCTTATCCTAGAATTCTGATAGAGTTCATTTTCCACTTGCCATGAGCTGGTTTTACAAAGAAGAAAACGGTTTCCTTTACATGTAGAGATTAAGAACAAGTTTATCTGTAGTTTTGGTGTTCAACTAACTGGGAACCAAGCCACAGTTGCTTGTAAAACTGACCCTAAGTCATCTTGATCTTGATGGTTCAGTGCTTGGAAATCTCTGGGGCTTTCAGTGCCTGGTAAAAGTTCAGTCATTTATCTGATTTGTGGTTGAGAGAAGAAAAGGCATCACCCTTTCAGTTTAGGAGATGGTTGGTTTTAGAGTCTATAGTAGGTATGTGTGCCTGGGAGTCAGCTACCTGGTCCCACATAACATTAGTTGATTTTCGTGGTGTTTCTTTTCCTGACCCTGAACCTTAAAGTGAGTTAGATTATTACTAATTTCTAATGTTGCAATATTTTGAGATAAGTAGAGACACTTAGATGTCGCAAGACCAGGATTGGAAATGACTATGTTCAAAGGCATCAGGACTTCTAAACTCTCAAATTCTTATGTGGATTTTGGGCATGTTTTGATTGGTTGGGGCTAGAAGAAGCTACAGCAAAGCCTGAGGAGAGATGAGGGTCTGGTAAGTCATCAGTCGGCATGCTTCAGAGCTGCAGCCACCATCCAACTCAGGCTTCTCACTTTATAGAATTGGAAACCCATGCCTGGAGAAATCTAATGACTTGCCCAGAGCTCAAACCAGAACATGCATCTCTGTGCCCGCCTCATCTTCTGTCAGCTTCATTCACCCCAAAAGCATCTATATGTTCCAGACTCATGAGGATACCTGAGGAACTTTTTTTTTTTTAATTGGAGTTTTGAGAGGATAAAACAACAGGTTTTAGAGCTGTATGGACACAGGCTAGGCCAAGGAGTGAGAAGACAGCTGAGCAGGGTATATGGGCTCAGAATCTTGGAACTGCTCTGGGTAGGACCTGGGGAGGCTGCCAAGTCAGCTTTCGGGAAGCAAGGGAATGGAGCTTGCTGTCTTTTCCCTGAATTACATGGTTCCTCTGCTAGACGGTAAACTCCTTGAAGGCAGGAGTTTTATAGGCCTTGGGGCAGCATTGCCTTGTGCCTAATAGGATCCTTCTCTCTGTATACATGTAGGATGAGAGTCCAGCCTAGGGGCGGGGTTGGAGTAAGTGAACTAGCACACAGGAGTTGAAATAGAAGAGTCAGCCAACAGGAAGAAGTATGAGGCAGGGAGTGCCTGGAAGAGATTGGCAAATCCTGTAGTCCTTGCCAAGCTGCTTGAGTAATGTGAGACCGAGCCAATGGCTTACCTTGTCCTGTAAGCTTAGTATCCCCAAGATTTCTGCCTCTTGTGAAAATAGCCCTGGCACTGTACCTGACTGCAGCTACTGTGGAGATGGGGCGCCTGGAAGATTAAAAAGACGGAAGGTTGCAGGTTTAACTCCTCAGCCCTTCCAAGGGAGCTTTCTGATTTCATGCGTGATCGCTGGCCAGAGAAAGGCCTCAAACAAGGGGTCTCAGAAAGCAAGAAAATCTGCACTGGGGTTTGTCCTGAAGGCCACATTTCATCACAGAAACAGCCATATTTACTACAGCCTCCTGCGAAGTTCTGATGTGTTCTGCTTATATTTAGCTGTAAACCCACTAGGCAACAGCAGTCTAAGGTTAGTATAAATTAAACCACTGGAGGAGACTCACCGAAAGTGTGAACACAGATTGTGGTTGGTGCATTGCACGCTTCACCTTAGGCGAGTGCTTTTCTTTCTTCCAGGTTGACTTTAGAGCGATATGAACAGCAATCTTTCCTTCAGCTGCGTAGATAACAAATAAGACATGTAAAAAAAGATTCTGACTCTTGTGGCCTACTCCGTATGAGTGCATGCTGGGGCTTCTCTGCCAACCCCACCGTGTCCCATATCCCCTCGCTTTCTCTGTCTAGCTACACTGGTTCAATAGGTCCTCAAACACAACTGATTCCCTGCAGTCTCAGAATTTTGCATAGGGTATTCCATCTGCCCAGGAAATTCTCCTTTCCTTCTCCCCTTCCTATAGTTCTTAACTCAAATGTCATTTCATCAGGAAAATCTCCTTTAACACTGTGCTTCCCCCACCATCACAAGACCAGATCCTCTCCTGATATGCTGTCACGGTTTCCAGTATGTCCCTTTCATGGCACTTTTTATTGATTAATGTGGTCTCCTATTGAACTATAAGTTCCATGAAGGCAGGAATCAGATCTCTTGTTATGATTAGATCCTAGTGTCTCAGACAGTTCTTGATGAATAACAATGACACTTACATGATGCTCTTTGTATATTAGGCCCTGTTCTAAGAGCTTTACTTATGTTGACTTAGCTCTCCTTGCAACAACTTTTTTGTTTTTTGTTTTGCATTTACCTTCTTATTACAGTCTTTAAAAGCTCATGGAATCATCCTAGAGACACAGAGGACTTTGTGCCATAGATTTAGGTAAAGGTCACTGGGCAAAGTGGCTCACACTTGTAATTCTAGCACTTTGGGAGGCTGAGGTAGGTGGATCATCTGAGGTCAGAAGTTCGAGACCAGCCTGGCCAACATGATAAAACCCTGTCTCTACTAATAATAAAAAATTAGCCGGGCGTGGTGGCACATGCCTATAATCCCAGCTACTCCAGAGGCTGATGCAGGAGAATTGCTGGAACCTGGGAGGCAGAGGTTGCAGTGAGCTGAGATGATGCCATTGCACTCCAGCCTGGACAACAGAGCAAGACTCCATCTCAAAAAAAAAAAAAAAAAAAGGATTTAGGTAAAGGGTAAAATATGACTGGAAAAATAAAATACTAGCTACCAGGGAGATTTGGCTATAGCTAGAAATGTTTACCTCTGCACATACTTGAATACTTGGAGCCACTAATTATGTATACTTGTTTCATTCATAATTTGTAATGTTCTAGGATAACAAAAGTAATTCTAATGATGGTGAATTTAATAAAATTTTTTTAACCTCATCCTAAAGTATCCACTGATCCATCTAATTCAATGGCAGTATGCAATGATTAGGGGAACATAAAACCAAACATGCACACAACTGCACAGTTTTCATGAAAGTCTATCTCATTACTGGTGGGAGGAGCACATTTAACAGCTTAAACATATAGGTGACTACATGACTGCCACACTGAAAACTAGGTAGCCAGGGAACCAACTACCAGTAACTGTTTAAATATTTAAAATACATCCTTTGTTTTGATCACCTTCTTCGGAGAAAAGCCTGCTAGTCACAGTGGAAATACATTAAGGCCAGATCTTCTGATATCCATTCCCAGAGGCTTCTTTCAGCTAGATTAAGCCTCCAGCATTGATAATTTCTTGTCTACCAGAGCAGACAGTGTGAGCCTCACACCAGGCCTCAGAGTCTGCGTGTAGCCCACACCAGTTAGACTAGAGTTGGTGACTTTTGCATTTACCGGTTTATTATAAAGGATACAGATGGAGAGATATATAGTGCAAGGCATGTCGGAAGGGGCATGGAGATTTCATGCCCTTGGGGTGTGCCACCCATCAGGAAACTCCCTATGTTCAGCTATCCAGAAGCTTTTCCCAACAACTCTTTAAAGTTAGTTAGCATTATTCCCATTTTATGGGTGAGAAACTCAAGGCACAGAAAGGTAAGTGACTGCCTGAGGTGCTCTGGCTCCGGAATCTACCCTTTTAACCACATTAAACTGCTCAGGCACTACGTTGAACTTAACAAATATCTGTTGAATCGTTCAGCAGCAGCAGCATAGGTGAGTTTCCAAATGATTGAAATACAATCCCATAACTTAAAATAAATGTAGTAAAGTTTACTGACAATCTCCTCAGCAGTTATTCTCTGCTTCCTTCTTCTCTCTTTTTTTTTTTTTTTGAGACGGAGTTTCGCTCTTGTTGCCCAGGCTGGAGTGCAATGGCGCGATCTCGGCTCACCGCAACCTCCGCCTCCTGGGTTCAGGCAATTCTCCTGCCTCAGCCTCCTGAGTAGCTGGGATTACAGGCACGCACCACCATGCCCAGCTAATTTTTTGTAGTTTTAGTAGAGACGGGGTTTCACCGTGTTGACCAGGATGGTCTCGATCTCTTGACCTTGTGATCCACCTGCCTTGGCCTCCCACAGTGCTGGGATTACAGGCGTGAGCCACCGTGCCCGGCCTTCTTTTTTTTTTTTTTTTTTTTTTTTTTTTTTTTTTGGGACGGAGTCTCATTCTTTCACCCAGGCTGGAGTGCAATGGCGTGATCCCAGCTCACTGCACTCTTCACCTCCCGGGTTCAAGTGATTCTCCAGCCTCAGCCTCCCAAGGAGCTGGGCTTACAAGCATGTGCCACCACACCTGGCTAATTTTTTGTATTTCTAGTAGAGATGGGGTTTCACCATGTTGGCCAGGCTGGTCTTGAGCTCCTGACCTCAAGTGATCTGCCCATTTTGGCCTCCCAGTGTGCTGGGATTATAGGTGTGAGCAGATGTGCCCGGCCAGGCCACTGCTTCCTTTTTAAACACCACAAGCCAAACATATTTTAACTCCTCCTTAATTATTCCAGATTGTCTCTTCGCACCAGTTGTCACATTATTGCTGTCTGCTCGTGAGGGTAAGAGATGAGGAGCAGGCCATGTGCGGTGGCTCATGCCTATAATCCCAGCACTTTGGGAGGCCAAGGCAGTGGATCACGAGGTCAAGAGATTAAGACCATCCTGGCCAACATGGTGAAACCCTGTGTTTACTAAAGATACAAAAAAATTAGCTGGGCATTGTGGTGAGCACCTGTAGTCCCAGCTACTTGGAAGGCAGAGGCACAAGAATCACTTGAACCAGGAGGCAGAGGTTGCAATGAGCTGAGATCATGCCACTGCACTCTAGCCTGGGCAACAGAGTGAGACTCCATATCAAAAAAAAAAAAAAAAAAAGCAGTGGAGGTTTGAGACAGAGTGGATAATCAGGTTTTTGAGTTTTGTTTGCTTCCTGATTTCTTTGGCTGCCACCAATTTTTTTTTTTTTATTAAATAATCTGCCTTAATGTTTATATAACTTTTGAAAGTCTCAGTATTTATTTTGCTTTCTTAATGTTTAAAGAGATGTTGCTATCCCTCAGTTTTTTAAAGAAAAAACAAATGTGGAAACTTAGCCACCTCAACCCACAATCCAGATGCCCATTTCCACTTCTGGAACCTACAGAAGTTGGCAGTAAGATTGGATGACCTGGCCGGGTGCTGTGGCTCACAGCTATAATTCCAGCACTTTGGGAGGCTGAGGTGGGCGGATCACCTGAGGTCAGGAGTTTGAGACCAGCCTGGCTAACATGGTGAAACCCCGTTTCTACTAAAAATACAAAAAATTAGCCGGGTGTGGTGGCACACACCTGTAATCCCAGGTACTTGGGAGGCTGGGGCAGGAGAATCCCTTGAACCTGGGAAGTGGAGGTTGCAGTGAGCCGATTGTGCCATTGCACACCAGCTTGGGCAACAAGAGCAAAACTCCGTCTTGAGAAAAGAAAAGAAGATTGGATGACCTCCAGGCTAGGCAGAAGCCTGACCAGGATGGTGACTGTGACTTTAGAAAGAGAGATTCCTAGGAGAACTGAGAATGACAGCAGAGAATGTCCTATAAAATATGGCTCCTTGCCCATGCCTGCCTGGAACAGCCATTTTTCCCTTTTCACAAGGGAGTTCTTCCTTTGATGTCTGGAAAGTCCTCTTCTTTGAGCCCATAGGTTTGCTATCTCCCCATTGGTAAGTCTTTCCTGCTTCTGTTTCCTGCCGACCACTTGATAAGCTGAAGAAAGCAGCGTTGTTTGCTCTTGGCCCGTTCCTCTTGCTTTACCCCTATTTCTGAGTCCTGTTTTCAAGGTTCAATTCAGAAGGTTTGGTTGTGCCAACACCAACTTCCCAGCAGTTTCTTGTGCTTTCCAATCTCTATTCAAATGTGTGAGGATACATAAAGATTGCCTCTCAGAGAAGCCTAGAAAATAGAAAACCTGTGCTGAAATCACAGAGATCTGATGTAATATTGACATGAAAAAGTCAGTGTCAGAATATGCTTTCTTTTGTGTGAGCATCTTATTCCTACTGAGTGAAGCAGTCATAGCTTACTGTGTGAGGCCCCTCAATTTATGGTTGGTCATTAAAATGGGCCTTACAGTTCAAAGGAGTTGTCCTGTGCTGATCAGTAATGCGTGTTTCCTTGGCACTGACATTAAAAAAATGTTGGCTTCATCAAAGGAATTGGCAGTGGCTACATTATCATCGTCTTCATCAAAGGACATTTTTTTAAACCATTAGAACTGGGCTGTTCAGGAGATCTATTATATAACATGGTGACTATAGTTAATAACCACACATTATATACTTGAAAATTACTAACAGATTTTAAATGTTCTCACCACAAAAAAATGGTAAGTATGTGAGGTAATGATATGTTAATTAGCTTGATGTAGCCATTCCACAGTATGTGCATATATCAGAACATCATGCTGTGCACCATAAGTAGATATAATTTTTATATGTCAATGTAAAAAATGAAAATTAACATTTTTTTTTGAAAAGACTGGTTTGGGTAAATGTGTATTGTAGGAATTTATTTTATTGTGGTTAAGGCTGTGACCTTTGACTTTTTGTCGTGTTATTCCCACCCACTTAGATCTACAGTGGGATCTCGGGAATTTTCATGCTGAGCATTTTTTAAAGACCCCTCCCTGTATAATTTGCAGTGCCATTTAGTGTATTGGTTTTCTATAGAGACTCCAAAAATTACACTTTGGTCTCATCCAAAAGATTCAACCCTCATATCAGAATGGAGTGCTGATCTTCATCTACCCCAGCAGGCTTCAAAGCGGGAGCTTCAGGCCTGAAGTAATTTAGGCTTTGGCTCTCAGTGAACCATGATTTAAAGTAGTGAAATTATAGTGTGGCATAGTGGGCAAAAGACCAGACAGGGAGGCGGAGACCTTGGTTCCAGTCCTGTGTCTATGGTTAACTGTCTGTAGTGCCCTGGGCAAGTCACTTCACCTCTTTGAGCCTTGATTTCCTTTCCTGTGAAATGAGAGGGTTGGGTAAGGTAATCTTTTTGGCCCTTTTCATCTCAAAGATTACACATCCCAGAAGCAGTAAACAGTCCCCACTGGTTGACCTGCCTTGTGTGGAGCTGCATGGACTTGAACAATTATCCAGCTAATTGGAGAGAAGAAGGTGATATGGTGGCTTGGGCCAGTAGAGAAGTGTGTGATCCTCAAACCAACTTTAAACACTGAGGATCCTGGCTGTTGGAAGTCAGTCAGGCATCTCAACTTGGGGCGTATTTCATAGTACTTCTCTTCTATCCTAAAGTGTGGTAACATCTGGCCAGTGTAGGTGGCAATTATGTCATAAATCCAGTTGTTGGTAGGTAATTTTATTTAACTTGAGTATTTTTCCACTTTCTACTTGACTCCCCTGTGCTCTGTAACTAAATGTGATGAGCAAAATTGACAGTTTCAGGCTGGTTGCTGTTACCAGGACTGAAAAACTTTGTATGCAATTAAATCTTTTTTTTTTTTTCCCCTTGGAGTTTCTACATGAGGACTTTTTTTTTTTTTTTTTTGAGATGGAGTTTTTACCCTCGTTGCCCAGGCTGGAGTGCAATGGCACGATCTTGGCTCACTGTAACCTCTGCCTCCTGGGTTCAAGCGATTCTGCCTCAGCCTCCTGAGTAGTTGAGACTACAGGTGCCCACCACTACACTCAGCTAATTTTTTGTATTTTTTGTAGAGATGGGGTTTCACCATGTGGGGCAGGCTTGTCACAAACTCCTGACCTCAAGTGATCCACCTGCCTCAGCCTCCCAAAGTGCTGGGATTAACAGGCATGAGCTGCCGTGCCCAGCCAGGACTTCTTAATAACAGGTTTAACTATGCATGGCTAGACATACTCAAATGGATAAACTTTGACTTTTTGTAAGGCTGATGGTGCACATACAAACTTACTGTCTGTCAGGCCTTTATTAATTTAGTTTGTTTAGGGTGTTTCTCCATTAAAATAAATTAATAGGTTTCTCAAATGTTACTAGATGTCAGTTGGCACTGTTTCGCTTTAGCAGAGACAACAAACTAGAGTTGTGACACCTGCATTCTAAAGCTCAGCCACTAAATAATCATGTAACCTTGGGTTTCAGTTTTCATATCTGTAAAATGTGGGATTTGGCTTAGTTCCCCAGGGGTCCTCAGGGACCTGAGGGATTTGATACCACCCTAAGAAAAAGGGCTTGTTTTCCTGACCATGGCATGGGAAAGGATTTCATGTAGCACCTTTCATGCCCAGATACATTTCTTTTTCCAAGGATGGCAATATAAGTTGATGGCCGAGGGACCATGAACATAAACAGAACTGTACATGATTGAACTTAGACACTCAGCCCAGGGCCCCAAAACCAGTTTGGAGAGAACTGTATTCACCTGTTATGAAATTAGCATACCTTTGCATTCAGGAATACAGTGGACTTAGGAGGTACTTTTTATCAGATCTATTAAAGAAGAGCAATAGCCTAAACTGAAGAAGAATCCTAACTGTCTTGGGTGGTGGTTAATTACACCACACACCAGACTTGCCACAAATACTGAAAGTTTAACTCTCTCAGCTGCTTAGTTTGGAAACCACACAGTGCAGTTCAGTTAGGCCTTGGCCTTTACTGCATCCCAGCTAGACACTTGACTCCCATCCAAAGCAAATGTCATGGTTGCCTTTATTGACTTAATATCAGGAAACATAACAGCCGATAGACTGGTTAGAAGGAACTGTATGGTTGATGGGTTATTGCTGACCTACACGCAGGTAAATGAAGTACAACAGAATTTGGAATGATTTAGTAGTGGACTGAAATCTTTAGAACAGTAAGACTTTTGTTAGTGTCTATGGCCCATCTTTTAATTCTGTTCTGAATATTCTTCCATAGACAGGAGACTAAAAGTAGTAAAATTTCTGTTACTCACTGTTTAGGTGGCTGTATAGAAATCTGCATATTTGGAGATAAGTACTTTGCTGCTGTATGTGTAAATGAGATGAGGGTCAGGGAACAGGGTTTGATTTGAATAAAAATCTTTTTTGTAGGTGGCCACTCAAGCCTATAATCCCAGCACTTTGGGAAGTGAGGTGGGAAGATTGCTTGAGCCCAGGAGTTCAAGACCAGCCTGGGCAGCATAGTAGGACCCCCATCTCTAGAAAAAATGAAATAAAAAGCCAGGCATGGTGTTGCATGCCTGGAGTCCCAGCTACTCGGGAGGCTGAGGTGGGAGAATCGCTTGAGCCCAGGAGGTTGAGGCTGCAGTGAGCCATGATTCGTGCCACTGCACTCCAGCCTGGGTGACAGAACAACAAGACCCTGTCTCAAAGAAAAACAAAACACCAAAATTTTTTGTGTCTGTCTTAATTAGGCCTTTACTTATCGTAACTTCAAAGATAGTCCTTCGGGAGCTGAGAGTGGAGCCCTTCTGATCATTGTGGGGCTTTTACTCTGAGGGCTTGCTTTATCGTTGAGAGAGCTTTATATCATGGGCCTTTGCACTTACTTGGCACTGATTTCGGTGTTCTACTGCTTTGGTGAATTTTTGGTGTTTAGCCGTGATCAGTCTCCTACCATGTGATGAAATGGTGTTAGAAAGCGGTACTCTGCTGGCTGCCTTTATAAAGCAGAGAATCACAAATGGCCAGGCTTTGAGTTTATAGCCTGAGATAGATAATACTGCTGCAAGTAGAAGAATTGTAGGCACAGATGTCCTTGTTTTGAATATCCTTTAGTGCCTTCCAAGGGTCTGTGTTTTAGAATATCATTTTGAGGCACTTCTTCCTGCTGTATTGATGTTACTTCACAGGTTCTGTAAGTGAGAGAGAGCGAGTGAGTGTGTGTGTGTGTGTGTGTGTGTGTGTGTGTGTGTGTGTGTATAAGAAACCCTGTAGAACTGGTGTCCTGTTACAGCATGCCAGAAAGTATCTTACTGGTATCTCTTAAATAAAGTTAGGATTATGCAGTGTAACAGTAATCCAGTGAACATAGAGGACTATTAGCAAAACAAAGAAAAACACACACACACACACACACACACACACACACACACACACACAGAAAAAACCAGCCTCTGAACAAATTCTAGACATTGGTGTGATATTCCAAAAAAAAAAATTGTTACTAACCAGATTATTGTATAAATTCTATGGTCTGCTGGAGTGGAGATTGGATGGGGAGAAGATTTATAGAAAATATTTTTATTTTAAGTCTTTTTTAATTAACAGACGAGTCAACCAGATAAGTCTTTTCTTTTTTTTTTTAAGGTGGAATTGCCCATGGTTTAAGTGATTCTTGTTGCCCAGGGTTCAAGCAATTCTCATGCCTCAGCCTCCTGAGTAGCTGGGACTGCAGGCATGCAACAGATGTGCCACCATGTCTGGCGAACTTTTGTATTTTTAGTAGAGATGGGGTTTCTCCATGTTGGTCAGGCTGGCCCTTGAACTCCTGACCTCAGTTGATCCACCTGCCTCAGCCTCTGAAAGTGCTGGGATTACAGGCATGAGCTACTGTGCCCAGTTCTTTTTTCTTTTTTTTTTTTTTTAAGCTCATGCCTGTAATCTCAGCAACTCAGGAGGCTGAGGTGGGAGGATCGTTTGAGGCCA
The DNA here is from genome assembly GCF_009761245.1 of Sapajus apella. Lineage (NCBI taxonomy): Eukaryota > Metazoa > Chordata > Mammalia > Primates > Cebidae > Sapajus > Sapajus apella. The sequence continues at coordinate 18,153,699 of NW_022436988.1, forward strand.
GGAGTTCAAGACCAGGCAATGTAGTGAGACCCCCTCTCCCAATCCATCTCTACAAAAAATAAAAAAAATTGGCCAGGCTGGTGTCATACACCTGCAGTCCCAATTAGTTGGGAGGCTGAGGGGAGAGGATTGCTTGAGCCTGGGAGGTCAAGCTGCAGTGAGCTCTGATCGCTCTTCTGCACTCTTGCCTGGGTGATAAAGCAAGATCTCGTCTCATAAAACAGAAGAAAAAAGAGAGAGAGAGAGATGTACAGTTGGGCTGGACCTGATCCATTTTTTTTTGCAGGGGTAATGCTCTAGTTTTGTAAATGGAACAGAGATTATAAACCTCATTAAGTGTAAATCACTGGAAAACTGTGGGTATGGAACACATGTACATGAGACTGTATCTTCCCACTGACTTAGAGGTGAAAAGTCCGTGCCATTTTAATGATCTTATTTCTGACCCTTTTTTTGGGGCAGGGGATGGAGTCCCTCTCTGTCATCCCAGTTGTAGTGCAGTGGCGTGATCTCAGCTCACTGCAACTTCCGCCTCCAGGGTTCCAGTGATTCTCCCACCTCAGCCTCCTCAGTAGCTGGGATTACAGGCATGCACCACCATGCCTGGCTAATTTTTGTATTTTTAGCAGAGACAGAGTTTCACCATGCATGTTAGCCAGGCTGGTCTCGAACTCCAGACCTCCGGTGATCCACCCGCTTTGGCCTCCCAAAGTGTTGGGATTACAGGCGTGAACAACCACGCCGGGCCCTGAACCTTGTTATTTAGGTAGTCAGTTAACCTGGGAATCAGTTCTTGAAATGTATGTCTGAAATTGACAAGCTGCATTTCTTTGGCAAATGCAGCATTTCTGTAATTCCTAATAAGGAACATTTGGCTTTCATATGTTCTGTATCTCAGAGGAGCTTACAGGGTCTTCCCTGCTGTACTTAATGTTGTGGGGGGTGATGGGGTGTGGTGGTGAGTAGAAACAGCCACAGCTTCGGTTATAAGGTTGCTGGAATCAAGCCCTGGTGTTTTTTTGTTTGTTTTGCTTTGAGACAGAGTCTGGCTCTATTATTCAGGCTAGAGTGCAGTAGCACTGTCTTGGCTGACTGCAGGCTTTTCTTCCCAGGCTCAAGCAATCCTTCCTCCTTGGCCTCCTGAATAGCTGGGACTACATACATAAACCACCACACCTGGCAAATTTAAAGACAGTTTTTTTTGTCAAGATGGGGTCTCCCTGTATTGTACAGTCTGATCTGAAACTCCTGGACTCAAGCAATCCTCCTGCCTGGGCCTCCCAAAGTATTGGGATTACAGGCATGAGCCACCATGACCAGCATGCTGTGGGTTTTTTGCTGGTTGTTCTCCAGCCACTGGTGAGCTTGCCTCCCAGCCTCACCAGTTAGTCCCAAATGCTGGTTTAGAAACTGGTGGTTTTTTTGTTACAGGTCATTTTATCTGTTTTTGTGCTGTTTAAACACCTACCTCCCCCTATGTCCATAATCTTTTTGCTGAAGGCTTTTTCTAAACAAAATTATTTCAGAAGGAAGGCATTTTAGAAAATATTTTTTTGTTACCTAAAATATAAGTAGTTAATTAGTGCAAGAGCACTAACAATGAGCTGAATTCACAATATTAGGGAATGATTACATTGATTAATCATTTGCCTGCTGTCCTGAGGTGGAACATATTTCACCTGGAACTTAGGCACTTGTTGAAGCTCCTTTAAATTCAACAGGCCTTTCAATCATCTCTGCATAAGCAGTTGATAGCCACTTCCACGTCTTTGTGAGTAGCAGACTTTATGAATGGGGAAACTGCTGGACTTTGTGTAACCTTGGTTTTTTTGTTTTTGTTTTTTTTTGGAGATGGAATCTTGCTCTGTTGCCCAGCCTGGAGTGCAGTGGCATGATCTCGGCTCACTGCAGCCTCTGCCTCCCAGGTTCAAGTGATTCTCCTGCCTCAACCTCTCTTGTAGCTGGGATTGCAGGCACCAGCCACCACACCAGCTAATTTTTGTGTTTTTAGTAGAGACGGGGTTTCACCATGTTAGCCATGCCGGTCTCGAACTCCTGACAAGTGATCTGCCCACCTCTGTCTCCCAAAGTGCTGGGATTACAGGCGTGAGTCACCACACCGAGCTGTAACATTGCTTTATAATCAGAACATTGAACATCAGGATCCAGCGCTGGCCTTTTGTTGGTTTTCATGGGATAGAGACTTGTTGCAGTCCTAGCTGAATAGGGCTGCAGTGAAGACCCTTATACTGCTAAAGCCCACTAAGTGACACGTGTGGGACAGAGTCTGATGCCTGTGGGAACCAATTAGCTACTGGATGTTTAGTTTTAGATTAGACTAGATGCCTGCCATTACCCTTCCCACCCTTTACAGTTACTATTGGTTACTTCCTACAAGTCACCATCAAAACCAGGAGAATATATTCCACATTTTTTTTTTAAGAGACAGGGTTTCACCATGTTGGTCAGGCTGGTCTTGAACTTCTGACCTCAAGTGATCCACCCGCCTCAGCCTCCCAAAGTGCTGGGATTATAGGCGTGAGCCACCATCCCTGGCCTTATTCTACTTTTTTTTTTTTAAGCTCCCATCTACTAGTTTTAAAACCGAGTCAAATTTGAAATAGTTAACTTGAAACAGACCTGCAGACTCGACGTTTTCTTTCCATTTCCAGGCTCTCTGGAAACCAGCATGTGGGCCATAGGGTATGTTCCTTGTAGAGAAAAGTGATCACTGAGGACTGAAAAGCCTGGGCAAAGCAAGGCACAAGTTCCTCTTTGTGAAGCAGCGTTTTTCAGTGTTCAGGTACAAATAGTTCTCAGCTGTGCTCAGTATCACACAAGGCATCTGGAAACATGTTTAATTCGTGTTAGCTATAGCAACTATATTTGAAGTCAGGTATGTTCATGCTTTTAAAAATACCAGAGGGGAAAAAGACAGAAAATTTGTAATTTTTATTTGCCTTATGAGAGAATAACACTGTTCTGAGTGGCTCCTAGGAGTTTTGATTTGATGTAGTTGAGAGTCTTAAGAGAGGAATCTGCCAGTTGTGATAGTTTGCCATGTTTCTGTAGACGTTGTGATTAACAGAATTCTCAGTGGCCAAAATCAGCTTCTCTCTAAACCTTGTATTTTTGAGATTTTTTCCAAGACTAAATTTTAGTCATGTAATTAGTATTGTTGTTGTTTTTGAGATGGAGTCTTGCTCTGTTGCTCAGGCTGGAGTGCAACAGCATGATCTTTGCCTCCCAGGTTCAAAAGAGTCTCCTGTGTTAGCCTCCTGAGTAGCTGGGATTACAGGCATCTGCCACCACGCCTGGCTAATTTTTTAGTATTTTTTTAGCACAGACGGGGTTTCACCATGTTAACAAGGCTGGTCTTGAACTCCTGACCTTAGGTAATCCACCCACCTTGGCCTCCCAAAGTGCTGAGATATCAGGCATGAGCTGCCGTGCCTGGCCATGATTAATGTTTTATTTCAATCCATGAACCAACCGTAGACAGTTGCTCTTCCAGTGGCCTCCAAGATGCTCAGACAAGGCAGATGGCTTTTGTTTCCACTAGTGCTTCCACTAGTAGCAAAGGAGCACTGATATGTTTTAGTGAATATTGACCCTTTTAAATATTAATACTGTGATAAGATATACTTGGGGTCATTGAGTTCATTATGGTTGTACCGTAGGGTTTAGTAACAACAAATGCTTCTTATTGTTGGATGCATACAATCTTATTGGGAGACCCCTGTGTTTCTAAACTCTGGTCCCTTGTTTGGTGGAGATTAATGATCAAAGGTGGTTGAGTTGCCTAGTGTCCTGAGGTGGAAAGTACTTCACCTAGAGCTTAGGTGCTTGCCGAAGCTCCTTTAAATTCAGGCTTCTCTCCTACCTGTTGACTTGCCCATTTCCTTTCTACTTTGTGAAAAATTCACTACAGATTAGTAAATCATATTATTGGAAGTGTTAAATATAGTGAGCTCCAAGTTTCTCTTCAAAGAATCAGCATGTCAGTATGTTCAGCTCTCTTCTTCTTTGTTCTCCATTTTAAAGTTTAACTTCTTGGTTCTCTTTACCCCCCTTGCCTCTAGTTTCAGGAAACAACTTTCCCGCAATTTATAATCAGTAGTTCACATCTATTCCCCTAGTCACCTGCTCTGATCTGAGTCACCTTTAGTTACCTGTTCTGTAACCATCCTCTGCCAAACTGCTCACCCTGCCACTCTGGCTCATATCCCTGCTCCCTTTAAAATAGCCAATCAGAATTAGCTTAGACTGTGCAGTCCAACCCTAGCCAGTAGACGAACGACACAGCAGTAGAGGCTACCTGCATCAGGGATAAGAACCCCTTCCCCTCCCCTATTCAGGTGTGTGCTTGCCATTGCTCCATCCAATTTACTTCTAAAGAAGTAAATTGCCTTGCTGAGAAAATTTATATTGAAGTGGTATTTCTTTTGCAGCACCAAAAATTTACATATAACAGAAGTTTAGAAAATGAAAGAAGAAATATTGCTATAATTTAAGAAACTATTGTTATAATTTTACAGTATTTTATTCCGTTTTTATTTTTTATTTTTAAGAGATAGAGTTTCACTCTATTCCTTAGGCTGGAGTGCAGTGGTATGATCTTGGCTCACTGCAACCTCCACCTCCAGGGTTCAAGCAGTTCTGCCTCAGCCTCCCAAGTAGCTGGGATTACAGGCACCTGCCACCATGCCCAGCTAATTTTTTTATTTTTAGTAGACATGGGGTTTCGCCATATTGGCCAGGCTGGTCTCGAACTTCTGACCTTGTAATCCACCCGACTTGGGCTCCCAAAGTGCTGGGATTACAGGCATGAGTCACCTCACCTGGCCCTTTCTTCCCTTTTTCTATTCCTATTTTTTTTTTTTTTTTTTTTGAGACAGAGTCTCGCTCTGTCACCAGGCTGGAGTGCAGTGACCTGATCTCGGCTCACTGCAACCTCTGCCTCCCGGGTTCAAGAGATTCTCCTTGCCGCAACCTCCTGAGTAGCTGAGACTACAGGTGAGCACCACCATACCCAGCTAATTTTTGTATTTTTAGTAGAGATGGGGTTTCACCATGTTGGCCAGGATGGTCTTGATCTCTTGACCTCCTGGTTTGCCCACCTTGACCTCCCAAAGTGCTGGGATTGCAGGTGTGTACCACTGTGGCCAGCCTATTGGTATTTTTCTTAATTGGGTGTGTGGTGGGAACTATTTGGGCTGCAAGTGATAGAAATCTAATTCCAACAGGGTTAAGTAAAGAGGGGAATTTATTGAAAGGAGTGGAGTGTCTCTGAGCCCAATGGCAAGAACTTGGTTAGGCCTGAGGAGCTGTGGAAGCCAGGGTGGGACCTCCCAGTCTTTCAGCTGTGTTTCTTCTCAGGCTGCTTTCTGTTTCTGTGTCTTACTCTTTTCTCATTCAGCTTTTTCCATGTGGCAGAAAACATATTCACAGAACTCTCTCAAGTTTTATTTCTACTTTATCATTATTTTTACTTATTTATTTTTTGAGACAGAGCCTCATCCTGCCACTTAGGCTGGAGTGCAGTGGCGTGATCTTGGCTCACTGCAACCTCTCCCTCCCAGGTTCAAGCTATTTTCCTGCCTAAGCCTCCTGAGTAGCTGGGATTACAGGCACGTGCCATCATGCCCGGCTAATTTTTGTATTTTTAGTAGAGATGCGTTTTCACCATGTTGGCCAGGCTGGTCTCAAACGCATGACCTCAAGTGATCCACCCACATTGGCCTCCCAAAATGCTGAGATTACAGGCGTGAGCCACTATGCCCAGCCTTATTTCCACTTTAGCCACCCAGAGTTTAACTCACTTCTTGCGTGGCCCCCCCAAGACCTGTTGTACAGGGTGGTTATTCCTGTGGTAACTTTGAGGTGTGGAAGGGGGTCCACAGGGATTTCCACTTCTTGGCCCCAGGTATGCATAATCTGCCCTTTCATTTATTCATCTTCCAAACTGCCACACGTAACGTCTAGTCATCCCATACCAAGCTGCACACCTATTTCCCCTCCTCAGTGGGAGACAAACCCAATTCGTTTAGCTCCTGTTTACTCATGAACTCCCAATGGCCTTGTCATAGGGCCACAGTTCTCCAGGCCCAGGTGCCTCTGGTTCAGGTGGCTTCTCACCATCTGGACATTCTGGGCTGAAATAATTCTAATCATTCCCAAACAATGACCTTTGGATCCCAGGCTAGGGCAGACACCACCCTTGAGGTTTCTGTTTTCCTGGCTGATTCATACTGTGAGATTAATTTCCTAGTTCCAAAGGTAGAATTAAAAGCACTCTTCTTCCTCAGACTTGAGGCTTTGCACAGAGCAGGTTGGGCAGGTGGCAACACAGCTTGCTGTCATTTCTCCCATTCCAGGGAGTGGGCCTCCTGGGCAAAGAGAAGTGGGATTCAACAAGTTCTGGCAGCTGTTTCACTCCCTCTGCTGGTGGGTCTCCACCGTGGAAAAGGAATATGGGACCCTGGAGTATTTGTCCTGCCACCTCAGGCTGCCCTGGAGAGAGCGTGTGGGAGCTTCCCGTTGAAGGATTAACTAGGCATCCTGGCTCTTACCAAGAGTAGCCAGGCCTTCTGGGATCAGGCTCCCATGCACAAATAACCCCAATCCTTTTACATTTAAGGCTCCATACTTCTGTATTTCAAAAAAATAGTATTTGTGCCAGAATGCAAATGGTTGCAGTATAAGCAAGTTGCGTTGGCCTATTTTTTTAATTGAAGACCCGGGGGGAAAGCTAATTTGCAGGATACTATAGTGACAAAGGAAGAGAAAATCTCATTACAAGGATGGTGTTGCTGAAGGGACCCCTGCCTCAAAAGGGAAACCTTACCCAGGAAACCTTAGCAGCTGTTACCTGCAATATGCATACATGTGTGTACGTGCACGCACACACCTGCTCTCATGGAAACCAGATAAGGGTAAATTCCTAGCAAAGCCAGAGGACTGGCAGGCAAAAAAAAAAAAATCTGTCCAGTATAATTGTAACCACAGTGGATATCAAATCTTGGATTATGTATTTACTTGATAATGAATATAAGCATTTTTCTATATTGTAGATTTTTTCCAAGTATTGTTTTAATGATATTTCACTGAGCATGTGTCTTTATCTTAGCCATTTAGATATTATTGGAAATTTGGTTCTTTCCAGTTTTTGTGTTTATAAATGGGATGTAATGAGTATCATTGTGCACAGAACTTTTCCCATTTCTGCAGTTATATCTTTAGAGCATAGAAGTGGAATTACAGGATCAAAAACTATGAGCACTTTTATGTTTTCCAGAAAGATGGCACTAGTAATTTTCAGTGCTAGTAGCAATGGATGAGAAATTTAATTTCACAGCCTTTGGTGATTTCCTTTAAAATGTTTTTTGTTTTAAATTTGTTGAGAAAAAAGGTACATTTTAGTTTAAGTTTTATTTTTATTCTAATCGAGGACCAGTTTGGGGCTGTGCTTTTTATTCATTTACTTTTATAGCATGTCTTTATTGGAATCTTGGTGTTCTATTTTATAAATTCTTTATATACTGAAAGCTGTTTTTCCTAATTTGCATTAAGCATTTTCCCTAATTCTTTGCTTTTTAAAATTTCATGAGTGTATATGTGTGTGTGTGTGTGTGTGTGTGTGTGTGTGTGTGTGCGTGTGTGTGTGTGTGCATGTGCGTGCATGTGTGGGTGTTGGCATTTTTTTTTTTTTTATCATAAAGTCTTATGAGATGACCAGGTTTTAGATAATAGAATAGACCCAAGAGGGCTGGGCGTTGTGGCTTATGCCTGTAATCCCATCACTTGGGGAGGCTGAGACAGGCAGATCACAAGGTCAGGAGATTGAGACCATCCTGGCTAACACAATGAAACCCTGTCCCCACTAAAAATACAAAAAATTAGTAAGGCATGGTGGCATGTGCCTGTAGTCCCAGCTACTTGGGAGGCTGAGGCAGGAGAATCATTTGTACCTAGGAGGCAGAGGTTGCAATGAGCCGAGATCATACCACTGCACTCCAGCCTGGGTGACAGAGCAAGGTTCCATCTCAAAAAAAAAAAAAGAATAGACCCAAGAGAAGGAAGTCAGAAAGCTGAACATACTTTGCCCCTTTGTTTCAGTTAAGGCTGCCCATTGATTATTTCAGAATTCTTGTCCTTGTAATGTTAGGTCATGAGCCTGCCTGTCTGCAGGCAGGATCACTGCTTAGAATGAGGTGACCTGGGTTGTAGTCCTGACTGAGTGGGAATTTAGGCTCTCCACCTTCCATTTCTTCATCTGTAAAATGGAGGGTTTTAGCAGGATAACTTTGGGAGTGGGGGTCTCTGATTGTACACGCCCAAGGTGAAGAATCATATCAACATGAAGATTCTTCTACATCTCATTGCAGATTTTGGGAAGTACCAGCACAGTGACGCTTCCTGAAACCTTGTTGTTTGTGTCCACGCTGGATGGAAGTTTGCATGCTGTCAGCAAGAGGACAGGCTCAATCAAATGGACTTTAAAAGAAGGTAATTTGGATTTGGTCCTTGGGCGACATGGCCATTTGCTTATCTGGTTCCACATAAACATATTCTGGAGAAGGAGAAAACATTATTCATTATCTAATAAAATAAATAAGAAGTAAAGAAGAAAGGGATCAAAGAGAGGAAAGGTATTCTGCTCAAAGGATATGTTTATAGCTTTGCTGTGGTTATCCACTAAGTGCATTAGTTAAAGAAGCACGTTTTACCTTTTCTTTTTTGCTTCTGTTTAGACTTCATGTTTAAATGGCTCTAGGCTTTTCTATTAATAGCTCTGGCTGGTTGGTCTTTATGAAGACATGCTGCACTAAATTTGTTCTCATGATTAGAATCTTGTAATCATAATTACAAGAAGGTATCTTTTCAACACTTCAAATTACTCATTTGTTTTTATAGAGGCTGAAATAATTGAGGGCTGTAAGACTTGACATTCATCCAAGTTAACCACTTTATTGGGTTGTTATGGTGAGGGGAATAAAGACTGAGCTTGTTTCTTACTTAACCTGCCATGTGTCCATGTTATGATCTGATCTTCCTGGTGGTAACTAACAGAGTTAAGCCCTACAGCTGGGAAATTGTATTTGATTTCCAAAGTAATCTTCCCAGATAAAGCCATGCAAATCCCAGGATTTGGGACTTTCAGAGTCATCTGTATTATTTAATCTGTCTGGTAATAATTCTCATTTGGCCCGAGGTTTGGATCTGAACAGCATTGTTCTCTTTTGTCACTACTCTGTGAGTCATTACTTTCATGAGCACAGCCAATGTTTTTCCTTCCTTAATAAAGTTGTTCCAAAACAGTATTCTAGATGGAAAAATATTGGCATATGTTAGAAGATCACATATTGTCTTGTGAATTCAGCAATAAAGCTCATTACCGTCCACAGATGATGACAGCTGGGGTACCACAGGCCATCCTGCCCCACCTGCCTAGGCCCTGCTTGGATCAGCAGGAACTTTAAGCAGCCCGAAGACCAGCTCTCAGGAGTGTGTGGCCACAGGAAGACTGTAGAGTATTATATTACAGCCTCCAAGAACATCATCTGTACTGTCTCTCCATCATATTTAAGCCTTTTAATGTTTTTAAAATGAAAACAGAGTCTTTTAAACGTCAGGATTTTCTATTTTGTCCGAAGATGAAAATCAACAAGTTACACAGGAATTGAGAGAAACACTTTGGCTGTTGAATGTTAGGGCATGTCTTTCAGCTTCAGTGTTCCCAAGCAGGGCATCTTCACCTTGAACCACTTCATTCTGCCTTGCTTTCCCCTGCGTGTAATGCTTTAAGTTGATTTTTTTTCCCAATTCTTCGTTTCTGCAACTAACATTGTCTGTATCCAACAAAACTGTGTCCTATCTGTCTGTTACTTAGACAAACATAGGAATTAACCTGTTTTCTCCTGTAACTGAGAGCTGAAAGAATTTGCCTCTTTTTCACTCAGTTTAATGTGTATTTAGAGAACCTAGAATGTGAGAGATCCTGTATAGCAGCTGTCCTCAACCTTTTAGGCACCAGGGACCAGTTTCATGGAAGGCAGTTTTTCCATGGACTGAGGGAGTGGGGGCAAGGAATGGTTTTGGGATGATTCAAGTGCATTACATTTATTGTACACTTTATTTCTATTATTATTATTACATTGTAATGTAGAATGAACTAATTGTACAACTCACCATAATGTAGAATCAGTGGGAGCCCTGAGCTTGTTTTCCTGCAACTAGATGGTCCCGTCTGGGGTTGATGGGAAACATTGACAGATCATCAGGCATTAGATTCTCATAAGAAACATGCCACATACATCACTCGCCTGCGTAGTATACAACAGGGTTCATACTCCTATGAAAATCTATTGCCACCACTGATCTGACAGGAGGTGGAGCTTAGGCAGTAATGCGAGTGATGAGGAACGGCTGTAAATACAGATGAAGCTTCGCTTGCCCACCCACTGCTCACCTCTTGCTCTTGCTGTATGGCCTGGTTCCTAACAGATAACGGACCGGTCCACAGAGCAGTATGGGTCCACAACCTGGGGGCTGGGGACCCCTGTTGTATAGGACACCAAAATGAAAAAGGCAGGCCTTGTCCTCAAGAAGTCCATAGTCTAAACCCATCGTGAAAATATAAGAACACAGGACTTAAACATAGCCAAGCTCTGTAACCACTCACAAGAGGGACCAGCGATGTGCTGTGAGCCCACATCCATTTGGAGGGCAAGAGGCTCTCTGAAGTGGGGTGTCGGAGGTGAGCCCTGGAGGGTGAATTGAGTTCAGTTGGGAATGAGGCCTGGAAAAAAGCAAAGGAGGCAGCAGGTCTAGGGTGCAGGAGCTGATCCCGTTTAGCAGGAGGTTAGCAGCGTTTCCAGGTAGAGGGAGAGAGGATTACAAGGGGATATTGAGTCTTACTGGAGCACTTAGGCATTAATATCTGACTGAACAGGAAATTGGGAGCTATTAACATGATTGAACAGGTGAGTGACTCAACAGGTGCTCACTTTTAGATGAATCCAGCAGCTGCGTGTGGGATGACTAGAGACAGGAAGACGACCTGAAAAGTGGGGAGGGATTGGAAGGGTGAGAGGCAACGAGAAATAGAATCAGTAGAATTCAGTGACTGATTTGGGAGGAGGAGTTACGAGACACTTAAAGGAAGAATTAGAGAAATCCAATTCAGGTCTAATAATTTCTTTTCTTTTTCTCTTTTCTTTTCCCTTTTTTTTTTTTTTTTTTTTCTTTCTGTGGTGGTTTGGCAGGTGCTTTTGTTCCTCAGCCAAACGTATTGTAGTTTCCAGAAATGTAGGTTTCTTACACCATAGTGGCAAATTATACCTAATAGAGAAAATGAGTTTTGTTTTCTGGAACTAATTTGGGTTGTGACATTTTACTTTAGGGGCTTCTAAGCAGTGATTTTGTAACTGTAGCAACATCACAGTCTGTCTTTCTGTATAATTTCACCAGTGAATAGGGTTGAATACATTTCATCTCTGCACTTTTAGACCAAATGCAAACTGAGAATGTTGCTATCACGTTTTGTTTTAGATTAGCTTGCTTTCATCTGTTGGAGTTTAAAGAACTTTCTTTAGTATTTCTGGGACTGGTTTAGGGCTTCTTGAGCTCACCTTGAAATACTAGTTAATGCTGATTTTTGACACTTGAATCCCCATCAAATTACAGATTATTTTTTAGCAACCCTGCTCCATTTTCTCCTGTCTCCTTTCCAATAGTAGGCATAAAGGGTAGGGTCAAGTTAGAACCGTTCTTTACTAATCATAAAAATATGCAATATGACTGCTCTCTTAGCCAACTGGCCCCAGACTCCTGAGATGTCCCTTGAGTGGATGTTCAGATAAATGATAAAACTCTCCAGATATTATTCTAGGTCCTGAGGGACAGCAAGTGAACAAAACAGGACATAGTACTGGAGATTTCTTAGGATGGAAGAGTCAGAACAAAGTTATTTGAAATTTGAAGACAATTTTATTCTTACATGAATGTCTCTTTCTAAACATATACCTCTTGCCACAGTTCCTCCTTGTGCCAACAGAATCATGGCCAAGCAGTCTAGAAAATAGAGAAAATAGAATGATGCTCTGCTACGTCCCCCTTGATGCACAGGTGGTCACCGAGCCCTGTCATGTAGACTAGGAAGGACCCTGCAAATCTGACTGCTCCTTTCTGGCCCCCTTGCTGCTGCCTTAGCCAGGCTCTTGGCATTCATTTCCTAGATGAATGCAACGGTCTCCTGAGCACCATCCATGCCCCCCATCTTAACCCTCTCATTCACTCGTCACACTGCCCTCAGACACACCCTCCAAAAAGACCAGTGACCCAGCTGTGACCCTACCCGCTGAAATACTCCTGGTGTTGTCTTTAGTGGTGGCGTCCTGCCTGCCCTGTTGTGTGTGGTGTGTTACCCGTGAGTGATGGGGAAAGGAAAATAGGGAGTATGAGCATCATCCATGATGGGCTGGCCATTTCAACAGCTGGCCCTTCACCACTGCTAGTTTGAGACATGCTGCTCCACAGGGTCAGGTCTAAGCTTCTTAGTGCATGTGTGAGGCTATTTGTGGTCTCTCGCCCACACCCCCAATTCCCTGGGCTCCCTCCGCTCCCTGGCAGGTGCCCTACTGGCAGCCATATAACTCCTTACCAGGCCTTGGAGACCTTTGGCCTTTGCTCATGCTTCCTTTCCACCAGCAGCCTACAGTGTTGGACAAGCTCATGTTCATCTGTGAAGACCCCTTCCCAGGCTACCTCTCTGGTTTCTCAAGCAGGGTGGGCCCCTTCCTTGTCTGGGTTCTGGAGGTGCTTTGCTGCACCCTCTGTTGTGGCACTTCTGGCTTGTGTTGTAAATTTTTGTTCTCATTTGCTTTCTCGTGGATTTCTACCTCCTTGCTGGGGCTCTGGGCAGCCAGGATGCTCAGTAAGTGTCTGAGGCACCTGATGCTGACTTGGGTCCCAGAACTTTTCTGCCTGGACGTCTTCTGGGAGTCCTGAGAAACAGATGGGGCTTGCCTGCCTTCTCAGGATGAATCATTTGTTGCTTGTATCATAGTCATGACAGTTTCCAGTTCTAGTTTCTGATCTTGGGTTTTGCATGGCTCTTGGCAGTTAGTTTTTCTGTTCTGTGCTTTAGGCAGTGTGTGTGTTACTCTGGAAGAGTTGGAGATCGGTCTTTAGAAGTGCAATGGAAACAGTTGGAGGGGAAATTGTGAAAAGTGATGATGTTTTGCTCATAGGTCTAACCTGTTTTATCTCAAAGACTTTTCTAGGCTTACAATATGCATCATCTACCTTTCTACCTCATTGCTTAAGAATAAGAAAGTTGTTTCTTTCCTCTCCGTTGTTGTGAAGGATTGAAAATTAAGTTTTATGAAAGGGGCTGTGAGAGAAGCCTGTTTTTGCTTTCGAGCATCTTGAAAATGTGTTGGTTCTTTCTTTTTTTTTTGTATTTTACTTTTAAACATAGAAGGTTTAAAACATACCCAAATGTAGAAATATTATATAAAGAACCCCCATATACCCATCACTCAACTTTGACAGGGACCGGCTCTATCTAGCCTTGTTCATCTGTACCCCCACTCACTTTCCTCCCTTATTTTTGGGACTCGCTTCAAAGTAATGCATCTCTCATTTCGGATGGCTCCTCTTAGCAGCTGCCACACATGTAGTGTAGATCTCAGCTCCAATGGGTCGTCTTTGTAGTGTTGGTTGGCGTGTGTTTGAATGTGGTTGTGATTGTTGAAGTACATGAATAAAGTGCCTTATTTTGGCTGTGACTTAGTCCCTGTCCCTTGGTTCACCTTTGAGTGTCTGGTTTGATGGCACCTCTTCACTCAGGAATGAATTCTGTGACGTTCTGGCATCCTGAGAGGTACTTGGACATAGGCTGTAGTGTTGAATTGTCTTCAGTGCCTTCATGATTGATTATAATGTTCAGTGTATGTTTTTCAGCCTAAGTTACTTCTGCCAAGATGGAGATAAATTGTTGTACTGGCCCGAGCATAGAAAGTCAACACCAAGACAAAAAGATGCCAAATTGCAGGGTCTTTATTGCCGGCGGCCACGGAGGACTCATGTCTCTCCAACCCATGGCCTCGAAAGGAGGGTGTCAAGACCCTTTATACCCATAAAATTCACCTTGGGAGTGAGGGTGAGGGGCAGGGGTGGGGGTGAGGGGCTTCAGACATTCCAAGGGCTAGTGGATTCTGTAAATCACCTTCTGGGTGGGGATGAGGGTGAGGGGGTTCCGGACATTCCAGTGGATTCCTGGGCAAAGATAGGGTGAGGGGCTCCGGACACTCAGAGGGCCAGGGGACTTTTGACATTCTGATTGTTACTTAAGTGGTTCACAAAAGCTGAGATTAGCATTTGTTTACACATTGTCTGGGTAGGGTGGAAATCACAGTCCTTAATTACTTATTCACATTTGGGTTATAGAGAGCAGAGGTATGGTTGAGGTATGCAGTTTTATGGGGCTTTTACCCTGTCACATTCCCCCCTTGTTTTAGTTACAGGAATTAAATTATTGATTCCTCCAACAGGTTAGTATTGTTTGTTGGTTTTAAGGGCTCATATCGAGACCTTAATATCATTAGTCTATGTTTTTGGTGTACCCTGATATAGCGGAGATAGTTTTACAACCGCAATGGGGGCAAAAGAATTTATTTAAGTCTCCACAGTTCCATCTTTTTTTGGGGGGGGGTGGATTTTACCGTGTCACAAAATGAGAACACAGTAGAATTCAGCTGCCTTTAGTATGGGCAGTTTTCTGGATTACTCGGTCATTTCTACATGATCATCTTTGTCAAATGTAATATTTCATGACTTACAGAGGTTACCTCTGAAGAAAACTTGTTACATTCTTTTCCAGTTCTGATGAGATTAGAATTTGAGGAGCCTTGATTAGATGCCTTTAAAAAAAATGCTTTCCTCATGAAAACTGAACTGTAAAGAATGTCTGAGACTTTCTCTCTTACAATTTAGACCTAACAGCTTTAATGGGAGTTTATGACTTAGGTTAATGAAGTGCTTTTTCTCTGGAGGGAAGGAATGGGCTGCCATTGAGGAGAAGTATTCCCTAATTGGGTCACTCGAATGAATGAAACATATTTGGGAGACTGAAGGTTTGAGTTAAGGGAGGGTGAATGACTTTGTTTCTGCCAGTAATTTTTTTTTTAAATAAGAAAACAGAACCTTAAGCACATTCTTGAGAAAATAGCAGTTGTTTACCTCATTCAGGCTATGCCTTTCTAGTTTCACTGTTACCTGTCAGCCAGGGTTAAAATCTCATCATCTTTAACTCATTCCTTTCTCTCACTCTGTTTATCTGGACAGGGCTCAGGTTTTGCTGACACTCTTCCATCCTGTCTGCCAAGGTGGAGATAAATGAGAACACAGTAGAATTCAGCAGCCTTAACAGAGAACCCAGCTGAAAGGGTTCTGACTCCCCTCCCCTGTCCTCCCTCCTCCCAAGCTCAGGTCTGTCTGGGGCTGCTGCAGCACCTTTGTGACTCCTTCTCCCTTTTTCCTTCATTTTGTGCCCCAATGCCCACCTGTCTAACTTGCCTTCAGAGGACTCCTACAGGTTGAATATCCCTTATCTAAAATGGTTGGGACCTGAAGTGTTTCTGATTTTGGATTCTTTCAGGTTTGGAATATTTGCATTATATTTACCAGTTGAACATTTCAAATTGGAAAATCTGAAATCTAAAATGTTCCAGTGCGGATTTCCTTTGTGCGTCATGTTGGTGTTCAGGGTTCAGATTTTGGAACATTTCAGATTCTGGATTTTCGGGTTTGGGATGCTGACCCCGTATCACATTTCTCTTTTTCTCAGAAGCTTCCAATTGGACCATAGTGCCCAACATTCCATATCACAAAGTTTTCAAGGCTTTCTTCCCCATGGCATCACTGCCTGCAGTCCAGCCTCATTTGTGTTGTTTCTCAGGAGGAACACGTTACACTTCTTAAGCCTGCGTCCTCCGTCCTGCGAACACAGTGATGGTGTTTCACTCATGTTGTCTTGTCATCTCTGTGCTCAGGGCCGACTGCTTTTATGGGGGTTTTCTGCTCGAGTATTCTGGCTCCACCTAGGAAAGCCTGTGGTGCATGCCCCACGTTCTAGCAGTTCATTATGTATTGTTCATATATATTAGCTTCGTAATTCAAGCCATAAGGTCCTTTCTTTATCCTGCATGACACTTAACAGAGAATCCAGCTGGAGTAGATGTGTGACAGTTGTTTCTGAGATGTGCTTGGTACATCTCAACAGAAAATTAGTAGTAGTTGGACTACTTTACTGATAAAGCCCTCTTCCTCCTGGCGGAGTAATGGGGGAGCGTGCATGTAGAGGATTACACAGACTATACAGTGCTTGAGACTTCATCTCTGCTTGTTGGTTCTTAAAAACCTTTCAAATGGGCCAACCCAGAATATTTAAAATCACTGCTAGATGTACACTTAGAAGGGACTGGTTTGGAGACTTTCTAACTGTGTGGCAATATTTTTTTTTTTTTTTTTGAGATGGAGTCTTGCACTGTTGCCTGGGCTGGGGTGCAATGGCACCATCTCAGTTCATGGCAACCTCCGCCTCCCAGGTTCACGCATTTCTCCTGTCTCAGCTTCCTGAGTAGCTGGGATTATAGGTGCCTACCACCACACCTAGCTAATTTTTTGTATTTTTAGTAAAGACTGGGTTTCACTGTCTTGGCCAGACTTTGGTCTTGAACTCCTGGCCTCGTGATCCACCTGCATCGGCCTCCCAAAGTGCTGGTCATATCTTAGTTGTATAGGAGAGAGAGTTGTACAGCATTGATTTTCAATGCTGCACTGGGGGGGTCAGAAAGGTGGTCAGATGGGGTCAGAAAGAACAAGGTGGAGGAGGGCAGTAAAGCCAGGGGTCATCTAGATTCTACCAGTAAAGCAGTATGTTCCAAAAATACCTGTGCTCGTCTGAGAAAGAGAAGAGAATGATCTTGCGAGGCTCCTTGAGCTCCAGTCAAGTGAGCAACCTGTTCTTGTGGCTTCTGTAATCAAAGGGATCTTATTTCTTCCTACATGGAAGGAAGTCTGCCTAGAGCTACTTCCGGGGAGAAACCGTCAATCCCAAAGTCTGGTTTGAAACAATTATTTAAATTTTCGTTAATTTAGTACAAGATATTTTTCTGTTTAGCTGACTTATCACCCCATGTTTTCCCCATGGCCTCACCAATTCTGCCAAGCCTGCATTTAGGGAAGCCTGGGATGGTCCTGACAGGGTCCTTCATGCTCTTAATGTGGGTTTCCCTTCAGTCCCTCTGTGCCCTGTGCAACTGGAAGAGCAGGCTCGCCAGAGTTATGCTGCAGGTGATAGCAGGAGGAACAGCCCATTCTCTCCAACCTGTTGCAGATGTATGCCTTAAATAGCTTCTGTTTTTAGCGTCTTTTTTTTTTTCTTTTAACTTTTCATTTTATAAAAACTTTATGCAGACCCCAAAGTAAGGAGGGTAGTAGCATGAAACCATGTACCCAGCATCCAGCTTCAATAATGATCAACACGTGGTAATCCCCATCCCCCTTCCTTCCATTATTCTGAAGCAAATGCTATATCATTCCACCCATAAATTTAAATAATCTTTAAATGTGAGTCAAGAAACAGTACTATGCCTGGGCTGTTTTTAGCTTTTATAATGTAGGCTTCTGTGTGGAAAAATCGTTTTCACTAGGAAAAACTTATTTGAATGATTGTATATGCAATATTGAATATCTTAAATTATTGATTTCCTTTCATTCTACAGACAGTATTGCCTCCTACATATGAGGGGAGCAAAGACCCAGGCAGCAGTGACCCAGGAGTCTGCACTCTGATTATTCATTGAACTCTGCAGTAAGCTTTCTGCACTTTGTGTATATTTCACAATAAACAAAATACATGATCCCTGCCCCTAAAGGGCTTAAAATTCAGTCCAACCTCCAGGTATTTGAGAACCAGAGAAGCCACATGCCATTGAGTACCTGTCCTTGAGAACGTTATAAGTGCATCATAAGTGTATACTAAGTGCAGTTGACAGTCAGTTTCTGACTTCCCAGAGAAAGGTGCATTTGAACAGACCCTAAGGGCCAAGCTGACTTAGGTTGATAGAGATGGAACAGATGATGGAAAACACAGAGAGGAACATCAGAAGGTGTGGGGTGAGTTTGGGGAAGAGGTGTCATCAAGAGAGAATTATGGAGAAGAATTGGGCCCTGGTTTTGGAGGGCCATGAACGCCTTGGCCTGTGGTTCCCAGATCATTTGCTAAGGTGTTCTGGGGTGCTGTAGTGAACTATCTGGGGCACTGCAGCTTGGGACAGGGTTTTGAAACAATGATCATCGATATGTGTCAAACACCATGCTTGAGGGAGTTTATAGTTTCAACGTTAAGTTGTGCTGCCTTCCTTTCATTGATGTTCCATCATTGTAAAGCTGAGTTTTGGGCGATTGCTGTGATAAAATTCAAACAACATACGAAAATCACTGTGGAATGGTAACAAGACAGCAGCGTCCAATCTTCTTACAGAGTTTGGAAGCTGTGCAGCACCCAACAGGTATAACCCATCCCATTAGTAAGTAATCATGGTTAAGAACAAAATAAAATGTTTTCTTCCAATCTATATGTATTTTTCCCCCACATGGCTTCTAAGTTACTAGGCCCTAAGTACTTATGATTTGTTTGGTCCTGACTACTTAATAAATGGAACTATTAGGTATTTCTTCTGGCCTAAAATTGAAGAAATTACTGAGACACTAAGGGTGCTATGAGCCTAGAAAGTTTGAGAAACTCTGACTTGAGCCACAGAAATAAAAGGTATTCAGTTGGCAGAGGGGTGTCACTGTCAGATTTCATGTGGGGGAACAAATTTGCCTTCTCCAGGCTGTCTTAGGCAGTGGATGGAGTGTGTATCTGAGAGGCAGAGACTCCAAGACATGGAGCTGGTTAGGAGACTGGTGTAGACCAGTGAGAAGTGGTGACTCCCTAATTTTGGCAGTGATAAAGGAGATGAAAAGGAGGACATAGATTTTAAGAAGTATTTAGTAGATTGAATCTTAGAAAACTCAGAATTTTCAATGAATTGAATGGGAGGGAGAATTAAGGAAAGGGCAACAGCAAGGGCAGCCCTGAGTTTCTAGATTGTGTGGCTGGGTGGAAGTGACGCACCAGCCACTCTGGGGAATGTGAAATGAGGAGCGGGTCCTGGGGGTGTGGCCTTGGGCTGTGACACCCATAGCAGTTGCAAGTGGGACTGGGTCAGGTAGTACAAGGGAGAAGATTGTCAGATGCCATGCGGAGGATTTGCAAGTGTTGGTTTTGGTCACGGGAATGTGGCAGTGGTTGTTCTGATCTTATTCTGAGGGTAGGGGCTAGAGGGCAGTGATAGAGGAAGATAAGAAGGCAGGAAGGTGGAGCAGTGTAGTTTCCCTTCATGGCTCAGTCACCCAGCTTGGTTAAAAAAGCAAATTCCCTGTCTCTACCTACAAAGCTAGCTTCTTGGGGGAAGAACCTAGGAATCAACATTCTAAAAATTCCATAGGAATCTCTAATGCATTGCTGGTGGAAATATAAAACAGTACCATCCGTTTTGCAGACTGTTTGTCAGTTTCTTGTCGAATGTAAACAATATGATGCAGCCAATCCCCCTTAAGTGTTTTAAGAAATGAAAATAGGTCCAGGTGCGGTGGCTCATGCCTATAATCCGAGCACTTAGGGAAGCTAAGGCAGGTGAATCACAAGGTCTGGATTTCAAGACCAGCCTGACCAATGTGGTGAAACCCTGTCTCTACTAAAAATACAGAAATTAGCCAGGCGTGGTGGCACGCACCTATGGTCCCAGCTACTTGGGAGGCTGAGGCAGGAGAATCACTTGAACCCAGAAGGCAGAGGTTGCAGTGAGCTGAGATCATGCCACTGTACTTCAGCCTGGGCAACAGAGCAAGAATCTGTCTCAAAAAAAAAAAAAAAAGGAAAATAGGTCCAAATAAAGACTTGTACACAAATGTTCATAGCAGCTTTATTCACACTGGCCAAAAAAATAGAAGCAACTCAAATGTCCATTAGCAGGTAACTGGTAAACACACTATAGTAAATTATTAAATTATTACAATGGAATACTGTACAGTGATTTAAAAAAAAAAAAGAAAAGAAAAAGAGCAAACTATGATATACAGAACAAGGTGGACGGATTTCCAAGGCATCATGTGAAAGAAAGAGGCCAGGCACAAAAGAGTACCTACAGTGTGGTCATTTGTGAAATTTTAGAACAAACAAAATGAACTGGTGCTTATCTGGAGCAGAATTTGCAAATATTGAATCCAAAGGGATATGAAAAAATGTTTTAGTATGATAGAAATATTCTGTATCTTGATGGTGAAGATAGTTACATGGGTGTGTGTTTTTCTAGATTCATTGAACTATAAACTTGAAATGGATGCATTTTGGAGGAAAAGGAGAGTCTTTACAGAAGAGCAGGCAGAGCCAAGAGCTTTTTATGTTTATAGGCAAATGAGGAGTTGAAGATCCTTGGAGATAGGATCTAGATGTGAGCGTGAAAAATCTTGAGTATGAAGGTGAAAGCATTGTCCCTTTATAGAGATGTGAAGGGAAGGGTGGAGCTGGGTAAATGTAGAAGGCGAAGGGTAGGAAGTTTCAGAGAGCTCACTCAATCTCCCTTAATTTCCCCTGTGCCGCAGAAGAGAGAGTCATTTGTGGAGAGAAAGGGAGCTTGAGGCAATGGGTGGTTTGAAATGCCAGCTACAGGGGTGAGAACAGAAGTCAGCCAGGAAGTAGATAAATGAATCTCCTAGTGGCAGGGGCCTGGCTGGCCACACCATGGAGATACCATGTATGATGGCATCTCCACAAATGATCGCAGTGTGTTCCATAGCACTGCTCAGAAGCCTGGGTGGAGGAACAGGGAGTGCTATGGAGATCCTGGATTCAGGGTAAGTAGAGTGTACCTGCTGGATTATTAGAAGCAATCAACAATGGATTTACAGGCTGGGCAAGAGTGGAAGTAGGAAGGAAACTGCTGTAGTTTGAATATTTGACCCTCCAAACCTCATGTTGAAATTTGATTCCCAGTGATGGAGGTGAGGCCTAATGGGAGGTGTTTGGGTCCTGGGGGTGAATACCTCATGAATGGCTTGACACTTTCCTTGCTGTAGTGAGTGAGTCCTCACCCTGTTAGTTCCTATGAGAGCTGGTTGTTAAAAAGAGCCTGGCACCTTTTCCCCTCTCTCTTGCTGCTTGTCTTGCCCTGTGATCTCTGTACATGCCGGCTCCCCTTTGCTTTCTGCCACTAGTGGAAGCAACTAGAAGCCCTCATCAGGGGTAGATGCTGGTGTCATGCTTCTTGTACAGCCTTCAGAACCATGAGCCAAATAAACCTCTTTTCTTTATAAATTACCCAGCCTCAGGTATTCCTTTACAGGAACACAAACAGATTAAGACAGGAGATGACACTTAATTGCTGCATTCAACAATATATTGGTTACCACCTGTGTGTCAGGAATTGTTTTAGATCCCTGGGAAGATACAGACAACAAAAAAATAAATCCCAACCCTCAGTGGCCAGAGTCAGGCATTAAGTAAGCAATAAAATATACAGAACTATAGAGGCCGTAAGTGACATGGAGAAAAATTAAGCAGGGAAGAGGGGTCAGAAATCCTGGGCAGTAGGGGGTAATTGTGGAAGACCTCTCTGAGATGGCAACAGTTGAGCAAAGACCTAGGCAGAGGAATAGCCAGTGCAAAGGTCCTGAGGCAGGGGCAGGCTTAGCAGTGCTTGTTGAATACTTGGAGGCTGGCATGGCTGGAATGGAGTGTGTGGGAAATAGTGGGAGATTGTTAGAGGGTGGCAGGTTGAAAGGGAGGGACTGCTTGGGATTTATGAGCCACCGTGTAAACACTGGCCTTCACTGAGTGAGATGGGGAACCACCAAAGGATTCTGAGTGACAGAGAAGCTTAATCTGATTTATGCCTTTCAAAGGATCACACTTCTCAATGTCAAGGCACTGACTTAAAGTCTCGACAAACATTTAATCCACATAGAGATGCCTCATGAGGCTGATGTTACCTCTATTTTTTTTTTCCTTACTGATGAGGAAATTGAGGCTCTTCAAGCTTAAGTAACTTTGCCAAGTTTACTCAGCTGGTGATTGTAGAGCTAGGATTTACGCCTTGGTTTATCTGATTCCAAAGGCCGCACAGATTAGGAGAGGAGGGAAGGCTTGAGAGACAAAGGGTTCCAATGGTGTTGAAGGGAAATGGGAACAGGACACACAACTACGATTGGCATCAAAATAGATTGGCTGGGTGTGGTGGCTCACGCCTGTAATCCCAACACTTTGGGAGGCTGAGGCAGGTGGATCACGAGGTCAGGAGTTCAAGACCAGCCTGGCCAAGACGGTGAAACCCCATCTCTACTAAAAATATAAAAATTAGCTGGGTGCGGTGGCAGTCACCTCTGATCCCAGCTACTCAGGAGGCTGAGGCAGGAGAATTACTTGAACCCGGGTGGCAGAGGTTGCAGTGAGCTGAGATGGTGCCATTGTACTCTAGCCTGGGCAACAGAGTGAGACTGTGTCTCAAAAAAAAAAAAAGAAAGAAAAAGAAAAGAAATAGACCACAGAGTTTGGCAACCGATGGCATATGTTAGGGAGAAATAGATGTCAACAGTGTTGTTTGAGTCATGGCTGTCTTCTAGAATGGTGCTACCATCAACAAAATAGGCTAGTCAGAAGTAGAAGCCAGTCTGGGGCAAAAGACAGAGGGCATGACTTGGGCAAGCAGAGACCGAGGCACTGGTGGGAAGTAGTGGACGTGTCCAGTTGATCCAGAGAGAGGATGCAGGAGAGGGGAGCCTAGAACCCCACTGTGGTTAGGGTGGAAGTTACAGAGATCCATGTGCTCTCTGAGTGAGAAGAAAGGCTGAAGGGAGAACCTGGCAACGTTCTTCCCTGTGTGGAGGAAGGAGTGGGGACAATAATTTACTGCTTTGGGGGACAGAAATCTTTAAAACTTTACGCTTATGAACTTGAACAAAGGAAAGATGTGGATGTCTGTTTTTTCATTTGTCTGAGCTTGAAGAGGAGATTTATATTTGCACAATATCCTAGCAATGAGCATCTTTGGACCTCACCCAGGATGTCAGTTTCTGCAGGTGTAAAGCTTGTGCCATTCCAGGGCTCAGCTGGACACACGATGGGGGCCAGGGAGTGCAGTGTAGGCCAGAGGCTGCTCCCAGGGGATCAGTGAGCAGGTTTGTTTCTTCCCTGTGTTAATCCCTGGAGATCAAACCTTGATTTCAGTATATTTTCTCATGTCTCTACCTTTACCAAATAACCTTACCTTTACCTTATGTAACAGCCACTTTTTATACTTAGGAGGTAACTCCCCCCTAACTTTTTTTTTTTTTTTCCTGAAAGTAAAACAACTGGTGAGATTGGCTTTTATTCTTATCAGGCCCCATATAGAGAGTGGCTTATTTTACAGCAGTATTTGTTTACATCCCTACAGGTAGGACAGTGTTTCTTTTCACGTGGCTGAAAACTTTTTTTTTTTAAACAAGAATCTTGCCTGATAACAGTTCTCATTATTAAATCAAAACTACTTTTTCATGTTGCTCTTTCATTGCACATTTTCAGATAACACTTTTTGTTTTTATTTTTGCTGACTTTCCAAAGATTTTTCTCTTTAACCTTTTTTAATATGAAAAAATTTAAGCATAAATACAGAATAGTAAAATGACACCCCGGTGTTCTCATTTCTCATCTTTAACTGTTATCAACAGCCTGCCACTTTTTGTTTTATCTCTCCCCCATCCAACCATATAATTATTTTCTGTAGTATTTTAAAGCAAATCTTGAATTCAGATGATTCCTAAAAACATTTACAGAATTAAGTCATTGTTACATTTCAGAAGCCAAGCAGCAGTTTGCTTGCCTCTGTCAGAACTGTCTTAATAATTGTGTTTTTACCTGGCCCGCAGCTTTGAAGAGGCTTATTCCAGGTGCTTATTTTACTGAGTGGATGGGAAATGCTAAAACAACCATAAGGTCCCCTTACTGGAGTTTAACTTCTTCTAAGCCTAGAAAAAAAATCACAGTCCTTAAACACTGATATAGTTGTCCCAGGAATCTTCCCTTGTCTCCTACCGATGTGCTGAATCTTCATTGGAACCTTCCTGGTACAGGGCACATCTTGGGACGTGAGGCCTCAGTGTCAGGTGACCAGTGGATAAGTTATGGAAAACCAGGAACATCTGCATCTGAAGATGAGTCTGTGAAACTGAGCAAACACTGTACAACAAAGATCAGGTTATGAACAAGAATTTAAATCATGTTGGTCTTCATGTCTTGTTTCTGGTGAATTGCTGTAATTTGGCTGTGTCTTCTTAGTCTGCATTTGTCTGTGATTCCTTTAAGTGGCTGAAACAAACAAAAAAGATGCCATTTTACTGCCATGTTTTCTTAGGAATATGGTATTCTTGCTCTTCTTGGCTTGCATGGCTTCAGGCCTGCATTAAAGTAGCTGGGTTATAATTGCACCTTGACCACTTTGTTTCAGTAGGATGAGTGTGGTGTGCCTTTATTTCCTGTCTCTTGCATCAGTCTGTTTGTGAGAGTGTACCGAGAGGTGATTAATGGGAAAGATAAACATATGCTTACTGACTGAAAGTTCTTCCTGTTTCCTAAAGTGTTTTTGGTTTAGTGAATTGTTTGTTTGCTGCCCACAGACCACATATGGTATGTGTACCTCTGTTGTTGTGAATACCATATGCCTTTGTGTAGGAGCTGGGCTTTAAAGCAAAGTCAACATATGATAAGGCTTGAAAGACTTTCCTTCATCCAATAATTGGATGGATTGGGCAGCTGCCCATCACCATAAGCAGAGCCTACAGAGTCTGGAATTCTGCATACAAAATCATATGAGAATACTTGCTGTTCTTGCCCCCAGAGCTTAAGTTGTATATGGCAAGGCTGTGGGGTTTTTGCTAGAAATACCTCATCGCTGTGAGTCTCCTACCTGCGGACTTTTAGATCTGTCACTACACAGTGCTGCTGTGCCAGTGTTCATGCCCTCTCCCTGCCACCACCATCTGCCCCTGGAATCAGGATCTTTCTCTTGCTTTGTGCCCAGGAGAATCTAGGGAGGGAGGAATTCCACCATTAATTGCTGCAAATATAAAATTGACTTTGAGGAAAAAAAAAAACATGTTCTCAATTTAAAAAGTAATGCCTGCTCTTGCAGAAATTTTAAGATATAGAATTGGGGGGAGAGTTGCATTTCCAGCAAGGATAAGTTACAATTAGCATTTCTGATCTTTCCACCTAGTTAGGTGCATTGAAGCCTTTCCCCATAGTTGCATTAATACTCTTTGTACAATGTTATCTTTTCTCCTGAACATAATAGCATAAGTTTGTATATGTCTTAAACTTTATTATCCCTCTTAGAAGCCTTAATTTTTTGCCAGGTGGACATTCTATAACTTAACCATATTATTGGTTAGATCATTTGTAGTGCTGCCACAAGCATCTATGTACAAAAAGCATTTTTATACTTTATATTATCTTTAAATTAGATTTTATAGAAATGCAATGAGTGGGACAAAGGGAATGAACAATTGAAGCCTCCAGGATTATGCTGCTCCAAAGAGGTGTGTCCATTTACTATCTAATCAAAGTCAGTTCTTAAACCAGTTTTACTTTTCCTAATGGGAATATGTAGAGCTATTCCAGGCATCTGACAAGGTAATGATTTAGGTTTTAGAAGTCCTTGAGGTGTCAGATAGTGATGCTCTGACCCCTTGTTTACTGTGGGTGGTGACTGATTCTTCCATCTGCATCCATCCTCCAAGTTATATGCAAGTTTCTTGAAAGCAGCTCTGTTCTGGTCTTAGTTCTCTATCCAGTCTCAGTGACTATCCAAGTGCTTATATTTGCATCATGTTACATATATTTTCTAGAAGATATGCACCATGGTGCAAATGTGCATATAACCTTCACGTACACTATCCCATGTTGGTTAACAAGGGGGAAAAAGTTATTACCGGTACAACTTGACCTGGTCCTGGAAAGCCTCTGGGAATTGGGACACTTTGGGGTGTGTCTGATGATGCCTTTGTTGTTCTTTTGCACAGATCCAGTCCTGCAGGTCCCAACACATGTGGAAGAGTAAGTTTTCTGATTTGCTCAGTACTTCCCTTTAATTCAGTCTTCTTCATTCAGTCAATATTTATGAGGCCAATTGCTGGGAGTCCATATATGTATGAGTTTAAGGAATAACAAGAGTGAGCGACATATAAAGTCTTACAGGTGCTATGATGAAAGCCTGTGTTGGGGAAGAAGTGGTCAGTTTCCTGGGGGAGAAGGGTAGTGGTTTTAAAAAGGCTTATTTGAGATGAAACTTAAGTTGAGCTTTGAACTTAAACTTCCAAAGTCCTCAGGGGGACTGGACCTCTTCCTCTTCGCTGTGTCATATTATAGAGAAAAAAGGTGAATGTGACCTGCTGCCAGAGAGCGTGTATTAGAGTAAAAGTGGGATAGCACCTGTAAGAGCCTTAAATGATGGCACATCCTAAGTAAAGGAACAATTCAGCCAGGGGATTCTGAGGGACTGTAGTTATCTTTAGCAGATTAACTTGACAAAAGACCATTTCACATCTGCTTCAAGGGAAGCTACTGACAGAGGGACCTTGATCTGTCCCCTTAGCGGGTTCTCTCTGATGTCAGCCTATTAGAGTCTGCTTTTATTGCCTCCAGTTAAACAAAAAATGTCTCTAGAAAACTAAAAGCAGATTTGTTCTGCCTGTTTACGTACCATGCCATGCTATTAAATATTAATGGCTGAAGTGCTATATACAGTTGATGTAGAAATTGAAAAGTGGACTTGCTAGGTTCTTTTCACGTATTTTGCCTTCATCCAGAGTGCTTTGACCAAATTATGATTTGTCTTCTATGGTTTTGCATGATTTTTCCTTTCAGGCCACTTTTCTCCACTTGAGGATAGTATATAAAACACCATATATGGTATATAAAATAGCATAGGGATATTTTATTAATCTATGGCTGAAGTGAGAGAGGGTAATGAGTGGAACTGTCTTACATACTCACTTATACACCCACACACAACCATCCCCCACTCTCTATTACCCCATCATGGCTTTGCATGGCTTTGATATGTTGTTCTATGCCCTCGGCTGTAATTTATCTCTGATATTTATTATTTAATCTCTAGGCCTGCCTTTCTCCCAGATCCTAATGATGGCAGCCTGTATACACTTGGAGGCAAGAATAATGAAGGCCTGACAGTGAGTAAATTTAGCTTTTTGTACTCCAGGGGTTCTAGATCAGCAGTCTGTAAGTGTGTCTGCACAGTGTCTTACCGTGTCTCCTGCCTAGGAGCTTTTAAAAACAATCTCTGGGGATTCTGATTCAGGTGGTCTAGAGTGGAGCCTGGGCATCAGTCTTTTCAGAGAGATTCCTAAATGAGCTTTTAAATGTGGTGCCAGAGTTCAGAAACACGAATGCAGACTGGCAGGTTCTCATGGCCCAGATCACGCACTGGAGGATCTAATATTAGGAACAGGGTTTGCTCTAAATGGTGACTCTCACCTTAGGAGGGAGGGATATAGTTTGAAATGCTGTCTCCACCTGCCCCACCTTCTGAGGACCCCTTAGAAGAGTCATGTGATATTCCACCCTCATCATTTGAGAATCTAAACCAGTGGTTTTCAGCATTAGTTATCCATTGTAATAACCTAGAATTCTAAAGCACAGTATTGGGACCTTGAACACAGGTCCCAATCACAGAAGGTCTCGATTTAATAGATTTAAGTCATCAGGACTTTTTTTTGTTTGTTTTGTTTTTGTTTTTGTTTTATTCTTCATCAGGACTTTTTTTTTTTTTGAGACGGAGTTTCGCTCTTGTTACCCAGGCTGGAGTGCAATGGCGCGATCTCGGCTCACCGCAACCTCCACCTCCTGGGTTCAGGCAATTCTCCTGCCTCAGCCTCCTGAGTAGCTGGGATTACAGGCACGCGCCACCATGCCCAGCTAATTTTTTGTAGTTTTAGTAGAGACGGGGTTTCACCGTGTTGACCAGGATGGTCTCGATCTCTTGACCTCGTGATCCACCCGCCTCAGCCTCCCAAAGTGCTGGGATTACAGGCGTGAGCCACCGCGCCCGGTGTTCATCAGGACTTTTTAAAAGCTCCCCGGATAATAGAAACAGGCCCACACATGTGTTCACCTGATTTATGACACTGCAGTGTCCCTTCCTCCCTCCCTCCCTCCCTCCCTCCCTCCCTCCTTCCGTCCGTCCTTCCTTCCTTCCTTCCTTCCTTCCTTCCTTCCTTCCTTCCTTCCTCTTTTATTTTTTTTAGAGATGGGGTCTCACTTTGTCACCCAGGCTGGAGTGCAGTGGCATAATCTTGGCTCATTGCAGCCTCCACCTCCCAGGCTCAACTGAGCCTCCCACCTCAGCTTCCTGAGTAGCTGGGAGGTGCACATCACCATGCCCAGTTAATGTTTTGTATTTTTTATAGAAATGGGGTTTCATCATGTTGCCCAGGCTAGTCTCCAACTTCTGGGCTCAAGCGATCCACCGGCCTCAGCCTCCCAAAGTTCTGGAATTACAGGCGTGAGCCACCACCACCCAGCTTACAATGTTTTTTCAATAAATGGTGAAAAAGAAATTGGGATATCCAATAGGAATAAAAATCTTAACTCCTACCCCCAACAACATATACAAAATCAGGTCCAGATAGATCACACATCTAAATGTGAAATGCAAAACAATAAAGCTTTAAGAAAAAAAGTAGTGGAACATCTTCATGACCTTGAGTAAGTAGAGATTTCTTAAATAGGATATTTTAAAAAACACTAATTATAAATTTAGGAAAAAATTAATACATTGATTATATTAAAATTAAGAACCTTTCCTCATTAAGAGAAGAGGCCACAAAGTTTTTGTAGTATACACATCCAACAAAAGATATTCAGAATATGTGAAGAAATCCTATGGAACATTAAAAAAAGACAGCCCAATGAAAGAATAGCAGAAGAGAATATCCAAATGGCTGTAAACATATGAAAAGATGTTCCATTTTATTAGTCATTAGGAAATGCAAATTAAAGCCAAAGTGCCATCCTGCTGCTCACCAGAATGGCCAAAACAAGGAAGGTAGAAAAAGAAAACGTGTTGGTGCTGTGGAGCAACCAGGACTCTCACCTGCTGCTGGTGGAAGTGCAGGTTGATACAAGTGGTTTGGAAAACTGGCAGTAAGTACTAAAGTCCTCAGGACCCAGTCATGCCCTCCTAGGCTACAGACCCAACAGAAATGCATGTTTGTTCACCAATAGACGTGTGCCCAAATGTATAGCAGGACCATTTATAATAAGCAGAAGGCAGCCAAATAACATAAACAGTGGAGTGGAAAAGTAAACTCTAGAAGAGACGTGCACGGTGATGAGGACCAACAGTCTGTGACGACACACCATGGATGACTTGCAAGCACGATGCTGAGCAAAACATGACAGACACAAAAGGCCACACTCTGCCATTCATTTATATAAAGGCAAAAGCAGGAAAAACGAGTCTCTGCTGTTTTGAAGTTAGGGTAATAGTTACCCTGGAGAGTTATGGCTAGAAGAGGGGAGAAAAGGTAGAGGGAGGCTTCTGTTTCTTCAACTGAATGCTGGTTACGTGGATATGTTCACTTTGTGAAAATTCAATGAACTGCATGATGATGGGTGCTTTTCTGTTTACGGATTATGCATCAGTAGAAAGTTTTTAAAGCTCCTGAGTAATTCTCATGTGCAACCAAGGATGAGAATCACTGGTCTAGACTACAAGTGGATTGTGGGCTTTAACTTGAGCATTTTAAAATTATTTTATGAATGCCTGTGACCAAAACAGAGTGGAGGTAAGCTTGTGTAGAGCTGTGTGTATTTCACCTTCAGTGCTGCTCTCCACTGGTTTCTCTCCACATCTCTGTAGTCCCCATTTCTTTTCTTTTCTTTCTTTTTTTTTTTTGAGACAGAGTTTCGCTATTGTTGCCCAGGCTGGAGTGCAATGGCACGATCAGCTGGGACTACAGGTGCACACCACCATGCCCAGCTAATTTTTGTATTTTTAGTAGAGACGAGGTTTCACCATGTTGACCAGGATGGTCTCGTTCTCTTGACCTCGTGTCGTGATCCACCCTCCTCAGCCTCCCAAAGTGCTGGGATTACAGGCGTGAGCCACCACACCCAGCTGTAGTCCCCATTTCTTAAGCAATTTGTTTGCCAGAAACTGGGGTGAGTGAGTTGTATAAGTTATCTCATTTGAATCTGTCAGCAGCCCTGTGAGTGTCGGCCCCACAAGGCTGAGTCTTCCAGTGTTGGAGTTGGTTCTTAAAGAGGGTGCCTGTCATCACTCCCTTGTGCTCTTGTGGTTTAGCAGCTCCAGAAACAGTGTTTCCCAAGCTTGGGCCTTGAATCAGGAGACCCGTGGCAGTGCTCAGCAGAGACCACAGGACTCAAGAAGACTGGAAGATCTGCAACACCTTTCTGATTCTCAGAAACATGTGGCAAAACCCAGTCATTGCAGTCTCTCTGCAGCATTTTTCCTCCTTTGAGGCTTGGTTTGAATGTTGGGATGATGGGAAAAGCCAAGTTATTTTAGTATTCAAAGCTCTGCTTATTAAAGCTAGAGAGAAATCTTTTCTTTCTTGGAGAAAAAGGTTACCATGTAGTAGAAGCCTGACATTTCTATAAAAGCAGGTATCTATAGAACAATTTCAAGAACACAGAATGTTCTAAAAATAAAGTATAGTGAAACGAACATTAACCAAAAGAACTCGTCAGATGTCAGCTGTAGACTCAGAAGAATCAGTTTTATGATGAAATGCAGTTGAAACATTTGGATTCCTTCGAGTTTCTTTTCCTGGCATCTACCTTAACTTCCTCTTTAAAACCAACAGCCTCATTTTTTCTTGTTTTTCAATAGTGAGTTATTTACTGAAGAAAACATCAGAATTCTTTACCACCTCAAACTCTTGTGTTGCCCATGTAATGTGACTTCTTTTCCTCGAAGCTTGAGCTTGGCACCAGGGTTGCATCCCTTCAGCATGAATGTCATGGCTCCCTCCATGGGACTTGACAAAGCACTGTCATTCTACTCAGTCTAGCCAGCTCTGGCTCTGTATTTCAAGCCAGTACAATTCTTTCTCCCACCCTTAGAATTTCAAAGAGTAAGTAACTGTCCATATTTGTGTAGATCTTTTCAGAAATGGTTTGTGTCACCCCTGGGAAGCACTCTGGACAGTAGACCTTGGGGGGGCCTCCACACGTGGGGTCAAGTAAAGAAGTGGGTGTTTATGGAGCTCAGGAACCTGAGAGCCCCAGGCTTTTCAAAATTGACATGGAAAATTAGCCAGGCATAGTGGCACATGCCTGAATCCCAGCTACTCAGGAGGCTGAGGTGGGAGAATCGCTTGAACTCAGGAGGCAGAGGTTGCAGTGAGCCAGGATCACACCACTGCACTCCAGCCTCGGTGACAGAGTGAGACCCTGTCTCAAAAAAAATAAGTATAAAAACTAGATGTGGAAGCATAGGGTGGCCTCTTCTCCTTGGTATTCAGTTAGGAAAACTCCCATCTGCAAAGTGCTTCTCTCTTTTTAGCAGAATTAGGTAACAGAAACAGACCGCCTGATAAAATTATAATAATTGCACAAGACTTGGTTAACTTTTTTCCTTTTTTTTTTTTTTTTTAAAGAAACTTCCTTTTACCATCCCAGAATTGGTGCAGGCATCCCCATGCCGAAGTTCAGATGGAATCCTCTACATGGGTAAGAGTTCCCATCTCCCATCCTGAAACTTGTGTCTCTTTGACGTAAGTCCCGGAATCTGGGAAAGTGATGTGTGGAGAGACAGGGCAAAGTTACCACCTTGCCCACCCTTTCTTTCCTGGGTTGTGCTTCAGGTGCTGTTCTCGCCAGGATCAGCTGACCAATTAAGAAAGGGTTCCCCCAACTTGGGAGAAGAGTTGACATCATTAATATGGTTACTCATTTAACAAGCTTTTAGTTGCTGTGTTGACTTAGTCCTGAGATTCCAAGATTGCAACATACTCAGTGAAAATTGGGTGAAATTTAAAGTGAATACAATCATTAAGCCAAGAAAGGAAAGCCAGGCTCTGCCTGTTAATTATAGGGCTTTCTTAGTGTTTTCTGCTATCAGAATATTTGATAAAACAGCACTTAATAGCTTGCCTAGATAAACGGCCTTCATACCTATGGGGTCACAGCTTTCAAAGCATCAGATCACCTGTTTTTCTTTTACCACGTTGCTGCCAAAATGTCAATAAAAAAGCATTTGCAACACAAAGGAGAGCTGTATTTATCTTGAAATTGCAGTAGTAACAATAGCCCGTATTTATACAGCAGCTTTCTTTTTGAGGAACTGAAAGTGCTTATTGCCTATTTGCGCCTCGAGGAGCTTTATGTATATTTCCGGGTCTCAAGTGCAGGCCAGACTTTTAAGGTTTTCCTCAGGACACTGGTACTCTTGCTTCCTTCCACACCTTCAACATGAGGAACTCCCAGCCTAGGAATTTGGAGGAGACAATCAGCACAGATTTTTCTCTCTCCGGGCCATGCCCTGGGAACATCTGACAATCTTCTGACCATCCATGTCACTGTGTCCTATCTGGTCTTCCAGCTTTTGCCAGTGATTCATCACTTATAGTCTGCTTAGACTATTGTCTTCTCATCATCTTTGCTTTGTGCCCTCTTAAGCGAGTTCATTAAACATATTTAAGAGCATGATAGTTCCCCAGTCTATCCATTAAAGTAATAGCTGAGTTATGTAAACTCTAGTGGTCCTTGAAGGAACCAGCTATGTCATGCCAGATGGAAAAGGTTTGTGGTCCTAGCTCTGTTCCCCTCTACCTTCAGATCATATTTCTATTATGGTTTTGTCATTGAGAACAGAGTTGCAGTCCATGGGAAGTTGCACACATGCGGAGCAGGCATGTATGCAACACCTGTTAGAAGTATAGCTTTAGCAAATTCTAGGCTGGGCGCAGTGGCTCACAACTGTAATCCCAGCACTTTGGAAGGCCGAGTCTGGCAGATCACGAAGTCAGGAGATCCAGACCATCTGGGCTAACATGGCAAAACCCAATCTCTACTAAAAATACAAAAATTAGCTGGGCGTGGTAGTACACACCTGTAGTCCCAGCTACTCAGGAGGCTGAGGCAGGAGAATCGCTTGAACCCTGGAGGCGGAGGTTGCAGTGAGCCAAGATTGTGACACTCCACTCTAGCCTGGGCAACAGAGCAAGACCATGTCTCAAAAAAAAAAAAAATTCAAAGGCTCTCTGACATTCCCCAGCATCTCAATATTCTGCTTATAAGAGTCTCCAAAACATAGGAGACTTTCCCAGTACGTTAGGAAGATACAAATGACCACCAGAGATCATGCTTTACAAAGCAGAAATATACGTGTCACAGTAACTGTGTTGACCTTCATATTGGAGGCCTGTGTTACAGACTCTGCATTGCTAGGATGCTGTTGGGTATATACCATTGATACATATGCTTTGGGTTTTTTTAATAGTGTTGTTTACTGTGCTGTCTGCCTGTTTCTAATCAGCTGACCAAGATAAAGGGTATTGCTCAAGGCCAGGGAATAACTTACTGGCTGGGAACAGAGGCCAAGACAACTTTGGCCTCCTTAGCATCAGGTTGCAACCAACTCCACTGACCAGTCCCAGGTACTAGCTAATCATAGTCATAAACAGTAACTGTAGATCCTTTTCACATGAGGGCTAGTTAGTAGGGCTGTTGAGAAATGTGAGTGTTGGTTATTAGGGCGATGAACCCCTGGGCACATTTCTATAGATCCCAGTTCATGGGAAAAGGATTGCCCTTCACAGTCAAGACTTTTCATATTTAAAGCCATTCATCAAAGCAGTAAAATCTAACTTGAAAGTTTGGGGAACTTTTTGAAGCTATAATTATGGGGGTTATTAAGTTTAGAGGAATGTGCATGCCATGATTAGGTTATTAGTATAAGACCCATGGTCCTAAGAAGTTTTATAATCTCTGTATTATCATTTACATCATCACCTTAGAAATGTCTTCAACATCCTAAGAATTTCAGGTCTGTGTCTCTTAATATAGAGAACACTTGGGCTGCTAGTTTGGCAGTGATACCTTTTTCCATATGGTGTAAACAACAGTGTGTTTTTGTGTCCTTTCAGGTAAAAAGCAGGACATCTGGTATGTTATTGATCTCCTGACTGGGGAGAAGCAGCAGACTTTGTCATCGGCCTTTGCAGATAGTCTTTGCCCATCAACCTCTCTTCTGTATCTTGGGCGAACAGGTAAGAAATGAACCTTTGTCTTCTACAACCTGCCTCTTTTCAGAAGGGATTTGAGGAAGCTCCCCCCAGCCTCCTTCCCCAGAAGGTGGCCAGAGCTGCCTTTTTCCAAACACAGGTCTGATCATGTCATTTCCCTTTATAAGACCCTTAAATGTCTCCCCCACTGCCCAAGGGATACAGTCCAAACTGCACCACAGCCCAGAAAAACTCCTGTGATGCAGCTGCCACCTCTCGCCTCATTTCTCCCTGCATTTCTCTCATTTAAAAGTTTTCCAGCCAGGTGTGGTGGCTCACACCTGTAATCACAGCACTTTGGGAGGCCAAGGCAGGTAGATCACCTGAGGTCTGGAGTTCGAGACCAGCCTGACCAACATGGTGAAACCCTGTCTCTACCAAAAGAAAAAACTACAAAACTTTCTTCTTTAGAAAGAAAGAAAGAGAAAAAGAGAAGAAAAAAAAATACACACTAGCTGGGTGTGTTGGCATGTGCCTGTAATCCCAGCTACTCAGGAGGCTGAGGCAGGAGAATCGCCTGATCCCAGGAGGCGGAGGTAGATAGCAGTGAGCCAAGATTGTGCTACGCACTCCAACCTGGGCAACAGGGGTGAAACTCCATCTCAAAAAAAAAAAAAGAAAGTTTCCCAATTAGCATGAACTACCTGCAGTTCCCAGAATAGCAGTGCAATTTTTAAAGACTTGTAGTGATGTGGCCCTCTCCATCAGGTATGCCTGTTTTTACCTATCTGGCAAATATCCTCTCTTCTTGCACAGCTCTGCTCAAAAGTCACCTTCTCTGTGAAGGCTCTTCTCTAGCCCCACAGCCCCAACCCTGCTTAGTCACACCCAGCTGTCCCTTTCTAAGGGTACATGTAGCAGTTAACAGGTATGTTGGGCAGCCATCTCACCCCTTGTCATTGTCCCCTTACAGGCATGACTCCACCCTCTTCACTGCACCATTTTCTGTTTCCTCTCTCTTCAGCCTCTTTCTTCTTAACACTTGACACTGCATATTTATAAATCATATGTGCCTGCTTCCTGCCTCCCTCACTAGCGTATCAGTTCCCTGAGGGTAAGACTTTGTTTTGTTCACCTGCTATCTCTCTACACCAGGCATATTGCCTGACATGTAGCAGGGGCTCAATGTTTGAATGTATGAATGGGTGGGCCCCATTCATACATTACTGCAGAGATCTGCCTTACTCATTATCATACGTGCAGCACCTCACATATGTTGGGGATGCCATGAAAATTGTTGAATGATACTAACAACTAAAAGGAAAAACAAACAAACAAAAAACATTTAGAAGGAAAAAATTATGCTAAAAACCTAGGATGAATTCATTACAATTGAGTACTACATTTAGGTCTAAACTGTCAGTCAGCCAAGGATTTGAAAAAAGAGAACCTTCCTGAAAGTGTTGTGGAAAGCACTGCATTTCTAAAACTCTGTGAGACTAATCTTGGGCCCTGCAGAAGCTAGATGGGCTCTCCTGAAACTGGGTGGAAGGTCTTAGACTATAGGACTGTCTACCCTCCCCATGTGAAAATCAGATATTCCAGCTTCTAACTATGGTGACTGCTTAGGATTTATGTGTTTACCTTTTCCATCAAGTAAAGCCT
The DNA here is from genome assembly GCF_009761245.1 of Sapajus apella. Taxonomy (NCBI): domain Eukaryota; kingdom Metazoa; phylum Chordata; class Mammalia; order Primates; family Cebidae; genus Sapajus; species Sapajus apella. The sequence goes on from NW_022436988.1 coordinate 18,189,726, forward strand.
TTACAGTGGTTCCATCTTCATCCGGATATAAAAATTGTGTCATTCTCAGGTAAAATTGTGGTGTTCAAAGGAGATGAGAGATATGCATTAGGTAGAAAGTGTGTGCGTAGGTGTGTAAATCCATTGTCTCCATTATCTATTGCTGCGTGACAAACCACCCCAATTAGTGCCTTAAAACAAGTATTTTATTGTTAATAATTTTATAGGGAATTCAGGAAGGACTCAGCAAGGGCCCATCATCTTTACTCCACATGCTTGGCTGGCCTCACTCATGTATCTGAGACTTCAGTTCACTTCCATGTGACCTTTCTCCATACAGATAGCCTGGACTCCTGACATGGCAGCTGGGCTCCCTCTTGAGTAAAAATGGGTGTTACAGTGCCTCCTTAGGTCTGGGCTCAGAAATTCCAGAACCTTCCTTCCACTACAGTCTGTTGGTCCAAGCAAGTTGCAAGGCCAGCTGAGAATCAAGGGTAGAGATATAGACTCAGCCTCTTGATAGGATGAATAATGTGCATGTTACAGGAAGGGAAGAATTGGTGGTGGTGACCTTTAGAGATTTTCTATTGCAGTCGTCCCTTGGGCTGCAGTAGTTTACAGCCCTTCCCCTTCCTCCCAAGACCTGCAAAGTTCAGTCTCAGCATCAGTCCCAAAATCTCACGTCTTGTGATCTGCATTAGGTCTAGAAGTGGATGATGCTCCTCAAGTATAGCTCCCCTTGCTTGGAGACCTGTGAGTTAAAAAGACAGGGTCTTTCTCCCCTTCCCATCCCCCAACCAATATACAGTAGTGAGACAGAGACAGGATAGCTGCAGTAAACATGTCCATTCAAAAACGGACAGGAGAGAGAGACACATATCACATACTGAGCGTTAGTCATTCTGAAATCCAGCCAGGCACATGTTTTCAGGTTCCCCTTCTCCAGGGGAAGGGAATATTTCTTCATTAGGGCCCTGTTTTGCCCTCTGCGATTGGTTCCCTAATCTAGTGCTCTCAGTGGCTCTTGGTTCTGCTCTCTGAGAAGTCCTTTCTTTTCCATAACAAATGGCCAGTTTTGTACCTTTCTCAATCTGTTCCTTGTCCATTGAAATTTGGGGATCTAGAAGCCCTTTTTTTCAAGTTGACTGTCTCTGATCCTTTTAGTCTATGCTGATACCACTCCTTTAAAAACTATGTGGTCTTCCCATGTGTCAAATAATAGTCTATGTGGGCTTCCCATGTGTCAAATAATAGTCTATTTCATTAGATAAAAGCCATACCCACAAGTCTGTAGACTTTGGAATGTGAGTGCTATTGGACAACACATGGTTCTTTTTTTTTTTTTTTGAGACAGAGTTTCACTCTTGTTACCCAGGCTGGAGTGCAATGGCGCAATCTCGGCTCACCGCAACCTCTGCCTCCTCGGTTCAAGCAATTCTCCTGCCTCAGCCTCTCGAGTAGCTGGGACTACAGGCATGTGCCACCATGCCCAGCTAATTTTTTTTGTATTTTTACTAGAGACGGGGTTTCACCATGTTGACCAGGATGGTCTCGATCTGTTGACCTCGTGATCCACCCGCTTCGGCCTCCCAAAGTGCTGGGATTATAGGCGTGAGCCACTGCACCCGGCCAACACATGGTTCTTAGAACTCCCTTGATGTAGACGGTCTATGATGGGCCACCTTAAAATCTTTCTGAGGTCTCAAAGATGGATCTTGCAGCTTCACCCTTGATTTGATTGATCTTGACCCTGAGTCCATTGTTGTTGTTGTTGTTTTTTTTTTTTGCTCATAGTACCCTGGATTTGGTCTTTGCCCTGAAGTTATTTTTTACATTGAGAATCTTTTCCAATGATAGTAAGTCCTGGCTCCTTTATATTTCCTCTGTATTCTACTTGAAAACTAAATGATTTCTTCCATAGCTCATTTATCTCACAATATATCATATACAGTTAAGAGAAACCATTTGACATTTTCTGCCTTCTGTCTAGAAATCCCCTTAGCTGGCACCCTCCACAAGCTGGGTCACCTCTTTTCCACTTTGAATAGCAGTGTCCCTCTCTGTGCTATCAAGTCTCCACTAACCTTCTTGTCAACCTCCCAGGCTCCATATGCCAGCTGGTCCCAAAGTCAATGCCATGTTTTAGGTGTTTGTTATGGCGCTATCCTGCTTCTAGGTGCCAGATTCTAATATCAGCAATCATTGCTATGTAATAAGCCACCCCAAAGCTTAATAGCTAACAACAACAGCCGTTCTATCACTCACGATTCTGTGAGCCATGAGTCCAAGGGCATAGCAGGGGTGGCTCGTCTCTGCTTCCACATGCTGTCAGCTGGGTTCACTCATGGGTCTGGGACTTCAGTTCTCACATTGCCTTTCTCTGTCTACGGATAGTCCTGACTTTAGCATACAGTTTACCGAGGATTTGTTTGTTGTAATTAGATAAGGACCACACCTCAGTAGGGACTGTGGCCCCTCTGTGGTAATGGGCTGACTGGTCTGTATTCTTTAGAATATACTATCACCATGTATGATACCAAAACCCGAGAACTCCGATGGAATGCCACCTACTTTGACTATGCAGCCTCACTGCCCGAGGATGACGTGGACTACAGTAAGTGCTCTGGGCTGGATTTCACAAGGTTGGGCCAGTACTTTTGACCTATGTGGAAACAGTTGCTCCAGAAAGTAAGGATTTTCTTTTAAGATACTCTTTGTCACCAGGTTCTTTCTTTCCATGGACTTTCCATGAACTTATTGTAAATACTTCCCACCATAAATATGCAGGGACCTAGGTGAAGTCTGAAAGGAAACCAAAGTAAAATGGTGACAAGCTTAGCCAGGGAGGAAGGAGGACACACCTTGTAGAGTCTCTCTCTGTCACAGAAGGAATTGACTGCAAGCCCATGGAAAAAAGTAAAATCACCATAGGACATTAACAACCCTGTCAAGAAGGCCACTCTCCAAATGTGGCCCATCCCAAGAGAATGTTGTTTCTCTAGTTAACATTCACCCAGCTCACATGAAAGCTGAAAACTGATTTCGCCACCTTAACATTGGTATCACAGTTGGACTCTGCCTTTTCTGGTCAAGGACCTAGAATATTTTCGTTTTTCTCTGAGGACTCCTTTGTGAATCAGATGGATGAGTGTCAGTGGTTCAGGTCTGACTTTCAGGGCGTTTTTCTGTTTTTTGGGTGTTGTTTTTTTTTTTTGAGACAAGGTCTCACTCACTTGCCCAGGATGAGTGCGGGGCAATCATGGCTCACTGCAGTCTCAGACTCCTAGCCTTAAGCGATCTTCCCACTCAGCCTCCTGAGTAGCTGGGAACACGGGCTTGTACCACCACTCCCCACCTCCCTGGCTAATTTTTTGTTTGTTTATTTTGTAGAGATGGGGGTCTCACCATGTTGCCCAGGTTGGTCTTGAACTCCTGGACTCAAATGATCTTCCCACCTCAGCCTCTTAATCTTGGGCTTACAGCCATGAGCTACTGCAGCTGTCCCTGAGTTTCAGTTTGATCGATGAGTTTCAGGTTATTGCTATGAAATGCCAGATTAATAGACATCTCCATTGGTTCCTTTCTCCTCAATATTTACTCTCACTTATTGAATAGAATGGTAAAGAACATCACCAAATAAATTGCCTTTGGGAGAGTGATCCTAACTTGTGTTTATAAGCCAGCCAGCTCTCAGTGTCTTGATATTGTAGACCCTAAGCAAGTTCATTAGAAACAAGTGAAATTGTTCAGAGGAGATCTGAGAATATTCCAGAAGTCTTGTTTCCTCTGACTGAGTGACTGTAGCCTGCCACAAGAGAAGAGGATGTGGTTGCAGGATGGGGTGAAACTCAAAGTGCTTTGTTTGTTTGATCTGTACAGAGATGTCCCACTTTGTGTCCAATGGTGATGGGCTGGTGGTGACCGTGGACAGTGAATCTGGGGACGTCCTATGGATCCAAAACTACGCCTCCCCTGTGGTGGCCTTCTATGTCTGGCAGCGGGAGGGTCTGAGGAAGGTGATGCACATCAATGTTGCTGTGGAGACCCTGCGCTATCTGACCTTCATGTCGGGGGAGGTGGGGCGCATCACCAAGTGGAAGTACCCATTCCCCAAGGAAACAGAGGCCAAGAGCAAGCTGACGTGAGTTGGGAGCTCAGGGAGGGAGAGGGTGGCTGTGGCCTTTGTGTTCTGGTGCTGTCGCAGTGTAGCAGGCCCTGCACGATAGGCCAAAGGCAGGGCAGTCTCCAAACCCACAAGGACTCCAGAGCCAAAACTGCTTCATTCAGAAACCTCAGAATACAGGAGCTGAGAGGCTCCCCTTGACGCTTCAGAGTTCTTAAATATTACATAAAAATCATGGGTGGGAGGTGCCAGGCACCGTGGCACACATCTGTAATTCCAGCTACTGGGGAGGCTGAGAGGATGAGTTGGGAGGATTGTTTGAGCACAGGAGTTTGAGGCCAGCCTGGGTAACATGGCAAGACCCCGCCCCCCGCCTCTCCCAACACAAATAAAGGTGGGGATAGGAAAGAGACTGCCACTGTTAAGTATAGTTTGGATCTATCTTAGGTGGTAGGAATGCAAGAGATTTTTTTTTTTTAACTTTCTATATTTTCTAAATTTTTATGTTATATTCATTTTAAAATCAGGAAAAAAAAGTTACAGTGTGTGTGTGTGTCTAAGCCTCAGCAGGCCTCTGTTCTCCGTCCACCTGTTAATAGCCTATCACTGAGTCACTTAAACTTGCCAAGTCTCAGTTTCCTACTTTATAGAGTGGCCATTACCGTGGGTGGTATTTGGGGCTATGATTCCTCCCTTCTGTGGGATCTGGAAATTAAATGACTCTGAAATGAACACATCTGTTTTCCTCCTAGGCCCACTCTGTATGTTGGGAAATATTCTACCAGCCTCTATGCCTCCCCCTCAATGGTGCACGAGGGGGTTGCTGTCGTGGTAAGTCCACTATGGAGGGCTCACAGCTGCCTAACCACTTCTGTTCCATTTTAGTAAAGAATGACTTTGTTACAGATGAGCATCCTGCAGGTTAAGAATGCAAAACACAGCTGGGCATGGTGGCTCATGTCTGTAATCCCAGCGTTTTGGGAGGCTGAGGCAGGTAGATCACTTGAGGCCAAGAGTTCAAGACCAGCCTGGCCAGCATGGTGAAACCCCATCTCTACTAAAAATACAAAAAAATTAGCTTGGCGTGGTGACAGGCACCTGTAGTCCCAGCTACCTGGGATGCTGAGGTAGGAGAATGGTTTAAACCCAGGAGGCAGAGCTTGCAGTGAGCCGAGATTGTGCCATTGCACTCCAGCCTGGGTGACAGAGCAAGTTACTCCGTCTCAAAAAAAAAAAAAAAAAAAAAAGAATGTAAAACACAAATCTTAAATTCTGAAAAACAGTTTCTGCACGTGACACATTCTACTTTGAAAGAAAAATGCATGACAAAAACAGCTTCTTAAAGCCGAGGAATCCCTGGTTATTTCCCTTTGCTTTTGTGGTCAGATTTAAACTCCCCATGGCCCTCCTTAATCCAGTCCCATGATTTCCTTCCACCACCTTGTTAGTTTCTCTGTGTGAGTTGCACAGTCCAACCAAGCACATCTTCTCCCTGACTTCCACAAACTCCCTCTTCATCTTTCCCCTGGGCTTTTGTTCAGCCTGCTCCTCATACTTCAAATGCCCTTTCTTCCTTTTCCCTACTATAACCCTTTGCATGCTTTTCCAATCTCTCCAAGCCTCCTTGGGCCTCACCAGCCTATCTCGAGCATTCTGTCTCTCTGAAAGTCCGAGGTGTCATAATCCTAGCTGTTTGTCTGGATCCCTACAATGTTGGGCTGTGTGGTTGGCTCTCTTGTCCCAGTGAGTTGGGCAGCTTCTCCTGTGAGCAGACAGTGCCTGCTGCTATCATCGTTCCAGCAGCACCCCGAGCCAGCACCAGGCATGTGGCTGGACTTTATTCTGCTCTGCTGATTGCATTTATTGTGACCAACAGAGATATTCATTCATTCTCCTTCACTTATGTCTGCTTCTCATAATAACTTCTTGGAGGACGGGCATGGTGGCTAACACCTGTAATCCCAGCACTTTGGGAGGCCAAGGCGGGCAGATCATGAGGTCAGGAGTTTGAGACCAGCCTGACCAACATGGTGAAACCCCTTCTCTACTAAAAGTAAAAAAGTTAGCCGGGTGTAGTGGCAGGGGCCTGTAATCCCAGCTACTTGGGAGGCAGAGGCAGGAAAATCGCCTGAACCCAGGAGGCAGAGGTTGCAGTGAGCCAAGATCGTGCCATTGCACTCCAGCCTGGGCAACAGAACAAGACTGCATCTCAAAAAAAAAAAAAAAACAAGCGAAAGAAAGCTTCTTGGAGTTCTACACACATACTTCTTGTTCCCCAGTACCCAGACATAAGAATCTAAAAAGATGTCCATGTTAAAGACATCAGTGCAGCATGTCACATCTCGAAGGAGGAGCTTCTTTGCCCAGTCCTTGGGCCTTTGTGTCTTGCTCTGTCTTGGACTTGCCCTGCACTAGAAAACACTCATCTTGCAGGACAGTGGCTGGAAAGGTGTGCCTTGGGACCCACTGTCCCTCCAGGGCTCCCAGCCCTCACTGCACCCTCTTCACAGCCCCGCGGCAGCACACTTCCTTTGCTGGAAGGCCCCCAGACTGATGGCGTCACCATTGGGGACAAGGGGGAGTGTGTGATCACGCCCAGCACGGACCTCAAGTTTGACCCCGGACTCAAAGGCAAGAACAAGCTCAACTACTTGAGGAATTACTGGCTTCTGATAGGTAAGAGCGGGTCTCCCATGGTAGCCTGAGGTGATGGCATGCTGCCTCTGCCTCCTGTTGGGTGACCATCGGCCCTGGTGGTTACACCACACCTGAATGAAGGCCTTGTGCTCAGAACCTTTCTGGGCTGGCCACTGAGACCTTGGAACATTTTTGCCCCCAAGGAAAACCAACGAGGTAGCATAGCTGTGTTTCTGAGTCAGTTTTTGAAAACTGTTTAATGTTCCAAACCTCAGGTACTAAATTATATAAACCTTGAGTGATTATCTGACTTTAAGCCCTTTAGAATACATTTCCTTGGCTTGGTGTGGTGTCTTACGCCTATAATTACAGCAATTTGAGAGGGCAAGGTGGACAGATCACAAGGTCAGGAGATCCAGACCATCTTGGCCAACATACTGAAACCCTGTCTCTATTAAAATACAAAATAGGCCGGGCGCGGTGGCTCATGCCTATAATCCCAGCACTTTGGGAGGCCGAGGCAGGTGGATCACGAGGTCAAGAGATCAAGACCATCCTGGTCAACATGGTGAAACCCCGTCTCTACTAAAACTACAAAAATTTAGCTGGGCATGGTGGCGCGTGCCTGTAATCCCAGCTACTCAGGAGGCTGAGGCAGGAGAATTGCCTGAACCCAGGAGGCGGAGGTTGCAGTGAGCTGAGATCGCGCCATTGCACTCCAGCCTGGATAACAAGAGCGAAATTCCGTCTCAAAAAAAAAAAAAATACAAAATATTAGCTGGGTGTGGTGGCATGCACCTGTAGTCCCAGCTACTCAGGAGGTTGAGGCAGGAAAATCGCTTGAACTTGGGAGGCGGAGGTTGCAGTGAGCCAAGATTGAGCCACTGCACTCCAGCCTGGAGACAGAGCAAGGCTCCATCTCAAAAAAAGAAAATGCATTTACTTATTCCTCACAGTGACCCTGTGTGAGGTGGGTACCCTTCTCATTTCCATTTTATAGTTAAGAAAACTGAGGCTGTTTCTGTGGAATTATTCACTTGGAGTCAGGGTGGTCATGGGGGTGGGGGTGGGCATTGTGGTGGTGAGGGCTGAAGACCCAGGAGAGATTACATCCCAGGATGTGTTGAGAGCAGCAGGGTCAGGGGCTGGTCGTAGGTCTAGGACAGTATCATCCCAGGTGTTTGGGAAGGTCCCTTTTTTCCTTTCTCTCTTGTTTTTGCTGCCATCACTAATGGCCAGGGATTGAACTGGAGGCCATGTCCCAAGAGAGATAAGAAGTTGAGATGACACCCAAAGGCAGTGAGAGTGACAAACGAAGGCAGAGGTGAGAAGAGCTGTGTTCCTGGCGAGTGTGCCAAGTCATTAGAATAGGAGGGAGTTTTCTTGAACCCCATCTGCTCTTCCTGTGCCCCACTTCTTACTATTTTGCCACCTCCCAGCTCCAGTAGGCGCAGAGGGTGGGGCAGGAGGTCAGTCAGGTGCTAGAGCACCCAGGGGCTGATGTGGTTTCTTCTCTGTGTTCTCTTCCTCTCGTGCTTGCTGATGACAGGACCTAGGGGAGAAATAGGTCAGGGCTGGGGCTCCGGAAGAGAGATGTGGGGTGGCTGGGAGCATTTGGGGACCAGGAAGCAGCAGGGTCTGCCAGGCAGTGGGGTGTAGGTGGGGATGTGTGTGAACAGGTGTTACTGGGGAAACCAGGTGTCCCTGAGCCCTGATCACTTTCTTTACAGATTTTTCTATAGGGTCCATTTCTTTTTTCATCCTGATTCCTTATAGCCATTTTAATTTTATTATTTTTACCAAATAATGGGTAAAGGAGATGACAAAATAATAATACTTGTTTATTAACAGAAGTAGTATTAGAAGTATGCATGAATAGGCCCATGGTGATAAAAAAATAGCTAGTGGGCAGAGACCATTCCAGTTACAAGGCGGCTTAGCATTATGTGCCAGTTAAGGGGCTCACAGACTGTCCGCCAGTGATTAAGAAGTGGAATTAAGGAAATATGTATATATGAGAATACTGAAAGTACGAGGGCAGGGGTCTTCATGGTTAACTTGTAAAATGAGATCCCTTTAAAAAGGTTGTCCAAGTAAGAAAACTGCAAAAACAGCAAAGTATAAGGCAACGATTAAGTATAAAGATCCCACAATTCCAAAGTCTCTTTTGAGGAGCTCGAAAGCTTGTCATTTTAAAATATGGCACTGAGATTATAGCATTGTCTTCTGCTGACCAGGGCCACAAGTAAAAGGATGTGCCCTTCTATGTCCAAATGTGTCCTTTCATTTTCTCTTTGTGGAAAACGTTAAAGATATTCCAGGTTGTCATTAATCTTGAAAATACATACAAGGATTCAGTTAGCCTGAGTGGCCTGGTCTGTGGGTTTCCCAGAGTCATGGCCCTGATGTAGGGTGCTTTCAGCATCAGAGCTTAGTTAAATAGGCATGTATAACTCAGGAGAGCCTGATTCAGTAGGTCTGGGGCAGGGCCTAGCCATCTGCTTTTTGCTCTGGGGTCCAGACCTAAGAGATAACGATAGACGAATACGTCAAGAAGACCAGGTGCTATCTGTACAAAAATGTTTAACGATCTCATGAGTAAGGTTGTACAGTAGTTGGTTCAGCGTGTGCAGTGTGATATTAGTGAAGGCCCAGCTCCAGGAGAAGCCTGTTTACAAGAAGGTTGACAGGTGGACTAGTGGGATTCAGGCTAATACCTTCCATAGCAGTCTCGGCAGGTGCCCTACCAGATAGGTAGGACTGAGCACTGAGTGGGTGTTGTGGGGAGAAGGGCAGGACACTGCCGCACAGTGTGGCATGTGGAAGGGCACCTCACTTCTTAGACTGTAGGTCTCTTGTTAGTGAGCCTCACAGTTACCGACAGATACCCACAGATAATTACAATCAGATTCCTGGGCTCCACCAGCAAATCTGGTTCAGAGGTCTGAAGTGGGCAGACCACACATGGGGAAATCCTGCTCCAAGCAAAGCATGTCTCAGAGCTCCTTGGTACACAAGAAAAACTAGTGATGGCTCAAAACAAAAGTAGGTTTCCCATAAAGAATGATACTATGTCATAGATAGAGAACTGACCTAAAAATGGGCAATCAAAGAGGAATTTTCCAGATCAAGAAATGTACATAGCTTGGACTAGTTCCTATTTGTTGTCATCTTGGCATGTACGTTATGAAATTTGTTAGGTTCAGGGGAACAATGGAAAGATTATAAGGCGAAAGAGACCTGAGCTAGAGTGAGATCTGCTCACAGTAAGAACAGAAAGGAAAGTCGGCCAGCCTCACATGAGAAGGTGACCTGGCTCTTTGGGGCAGTATGTGGACTCATTTCATTTTAGAGCGGAATGGATTATCAAGCTCTATTCAATCCCAGTTCCATATTGTAGTCAGCTTTGTATCTCTTAATTTGCACATAATAGATGCTCAATAAGTGTGTAATGAATGCGCACTCAGAAGCCATGCAATAGTTGTGTAGTGAACAGCGAATTAATGTGGAGTGAGCTGTGGCCCCATCCATCTAAGCAGGTGTATCCTACTGCTCTCTGGCAAGTAATGTCTCACTTTCCTGGATGGAAGCGTACATTTAGATAGTAGTAGGACTAGAACTCCACCTGAGCAATTTAAATACCAAGATGGGAATTCGGCGGCCTTAGAAGAGTGATGTTACAGGGGAAAGCATTGAAAGGGGAACTTGAACTTTTAATGAAGCTTCATAATACTTCACCTGTGGATCAGACACAGGCAGCCCCACGAGTCTTGCCTCTGGTGCATCCCAAATGTCCCGATCCCTGTCATGACAAGGACACTTCTTTGCTCCTCAGTAGGAGACTCGGAATACTGTATTCTGCCATCAAGTGATAAAGGTCCTGCTTTGATGGAATTTTCTGGTAACTGCCTCTCATTTTCTCTAACTCACAGTCCTCTTGCAGTCCTGCTGAGAGTTTGCATTGTAGACCCCTTAGTGGGTAGCACCTGTTGCCTAAGTTTAGCGTTGAGTGCCAACCACAGCTCAGGAAACTGTTCTCACTAAAGGTTTTGTTTCCTCTCACAGGACACCATGAAACGCCACTGTCTGCGTCTACCAAGATGCTGGAGAGATTTCCCAACAATCTGCCCAAACATCGGGAAAATGTGATTCCTGCTGATTCAGAGAAAAAGAGCTTTGAGGAAGTGAGTGAAGACGTGACCAGTCAGGGGGCTGTTGGTGTTAAGTGTTGGGAGGGTGAGGGGTTAGACTTTGGCTTTGCCTTCAGAGCTTGTAGCCTAGAATGGGAGGTAAGAGGAATGCCCCAGAATCCAAAGCAAACAACATGAACGGTTAAGGGCTGGTGGAGAGGAATAGGAAGCAACTTGTAAAGGAAAGGGCAGGAAAGGCAGCAGGACCAAGCTAGGCCTGGACCTGGACAAATGGGTAGGATTTGGCCTGGTAGAGGGAGCAAAGGGGCACAGGAGGGAAGGGAACAGCAAGGGCAAAGGCTGGGACTGGGAAGAATGCTGGTGTGCCCAGCTCCCAGGCTGTGGGGAGAAAGGCCTGGCCAGACCTGAGGCTACCAGGCAGGGAGTGGTCAGAAATGGGCTCACACGGGTAGAAAGGAACCATGTTATGGGGTCTGGAGCAAGCCCTATGGACAAGGTAAGAGTTGCTCAAGGCCGTAATAGTGCTTTGGGAGGCTAAGGCAGTTCCAGACCAGCCTGGGCAACATAGCAAGACCCTTCCACTTAAAAAAATTTTTTTTGTTGAAGAAGTGAGGAGACCTGAAGTTTTCTGAAGTAGACAGAGAGTGGCCTGGGACTATTTGCACAGATGTGGGCAGTTCCAGGGGTTCTCTTTTTTTTTTTTTTTTTTTTTTTTTTTTTGAGACGGAGTTTTACTCATGTTACCCAGGCTGGAGTGCAATGGCGCGATCTCGGCTCACCGCAACCTCCGCCTCCTGGGTTCAGGCAATTCTCCTGCCTCAGCCTCCTGAGTAGCTGGGATTACAGGCACGCACCACCATGCCCAGCTAATTTTTTGTATTTTTAGTAGAGACGGGGTTTCACCATGTTGACCAGGATGGTCTCGATCTCTTGACCTCGTGATCCACCCGCCTCGGCCTCCCACAGTGCTGGGATTACAGGCTTGAGCCACCGTGCCCGGCTCCCAGGGGTTCTCTTAGCACACCTTGGCCTGAAGCCAGAGGAAAGGGAGTAGAAAGGACTCCAGACCAGGAGCTGAAAGCATCAGTTGAGGAATTCAGCAGCCACAGAACTTACCCTCATTCTCCTACCTCTCTCATCTGCTGGTGCCCCCTATTAGCTTCACCACCTCAGAAACCCCAGGGCGTTGGGGAAACCATTGCTTTGGCCCATACAGATCAGCCTTCTGGGGCACAGAGCCAGTGGAGGAGGTAGAAAGGTGGCTCTACTGGAGGGAGCCCAACATGGCCAGGGAAGGGGAACGGGAGCATCTGAGGCTTAGTGAGCCATTCAGGCTCGGCAGCTTCGGCAGCCCTGCCATGGAGGGCCCAGGGACAGAGACACACTGGGCCACATGAGCAGGGCCAGACGAAGATGAGAATGGCTGGCTGGTGCGGAGACCAAAAGCACAACAAATTCAGTTGAGAGATTTAGATTGTATCCAGAAACAAAGCAAAATTGTGGACTTCCAAGATTCCAGGGCACAGTGTCTGTTTAATATCATCTCCAGAGGCAGCCAGGTTGGAGAAATACATTGATTCCTGCAACAGCAATCTCAAACAGCATTGTCCTGTAATCTTATTAAAGTCCTGCATATTCATTATTGAGCACTTAGAAAATAAACACATATAGAAGAAAATAAAACAATGCCCGTAATTTAACCCCCAGAGATAGCCACAGGTCAGATTTTTATATTTAACCATCCAATCTTGGATAACTGTCTTTTAAAAAGTATGTATTAAAATACTCTGAGGTGTGTCTGTATGATAATGAGATATACAGATGTCCCTGGTCACATGCTCTGCTGCTTCCTGTACACTCTGTGGGCCAAAAACCCCCCAAAATGTGGGAGGCACTGTGGGAGAGACGCAAACAAGAGGGATACACCTGGAAGGGGAGGGAAGAACATTATGGGCAGCCATCTGGGGGCAGGAGTGAAATGGTGTGAACATGCGGGAAATTTAGCATGTGGGAAATTCAGCACATGCCAGGGAGGCTGTGTTAATTTTGTTGGGCAAATGATAAATGCACACCTAGAATACTAGCTATTTGAGAATGAATGCATTTTTCTAATACATGTTCCATGAAGTCCTAGAGATTCTGAGGGACTCTAGGGAGGCTCCATTTTTATCTGATTTAATTTTGGGCTTTTAAATAAAATTTTCCTTAAATGCTTCTGATGCTTTTTAAAAACTTTGAAGAAATAGTGGACTACTGGAATAAATTACATTTTTGGGATTGCACTGACAGTTTACAGGCAACATAGGAAAACTGCTTTATTACCATCTATCTGTGTACCTCTGTATACATTGGGATTTCCTTTTAAGGTGAAATGGTATTATTGTATTGAATACCAATTTTTCACCAGACTTTGTTACAGATGACTTCAGAGTTTTCCCAGGTACTGAAACTACCATCAAAGGAGGAAGTTTTTGCCTTTTTGAGGATTTAAAAATATATATATAGGGTCTGAAGACACTTGCCAAAAATACTGCTCCAAAAACTGTTTTTGAATGATGATAACATCACAGCAAAGATGCATGACCTCTCAAAGCAATTGCTTTGAAAGAGGCAACAATTATCTGGCTACATGATCTTTGGTGAGCTTAAATCAAATACAGCACCCTGCAGTACAGTCATATCCTTGTAAACAATGATTGCTTGTCTTGTTTGCTGGCCTCATCTGTATCTGGCTAGAAGTTTTACAGTGGTGGTGCAATTCTCTTCCATGCAAGGTTATTAACCTGGTTGACCAGACTTCAGAAAACGCACCTACCACTGTGTCTCGGGATGTGGAGGAGAAGCCTGCCCACGCCCCTGCCCGGCCCGAGGCCCCTGTGGATTCCATGCTCAAGGACATGGCCACCATCATCCTGAGCACCTTCCTGCTGATTGGCTGGGTGGCCTTCATCATCACCTACCCTCTGGTAAAGCTCAACACTTCCCCTTTGCCCTCTGCCTGTTTCTGGGACTTCTCTGCCTGTCACCTCATGTCAGTGAGATCCAGACAGAAACAACAAGCACATTTCTTTACCCATTTAAAAGTCAGTATTTGTTTATCTTCAAAAACCTAATTAAAGAGACACTAGCTTCCCAAAAAGGACAATTTGGTCCCTAAATCTTGGTGTTTTTCAAGTAAGAGCTGATTTATAAACCTTGCTCAAAGATGATTTTGAATCATTATCTGTATTTTTAAAGAATAAGGATAATAGATGAAGACCTTTCCTTCCTCAAAAACTGCTGTTAGAACTTGTGCTGGGGAGAAGAACCAAAAAAAGACAAAAGAACCCGCCGGTGAGATCAGCTTGTGTGAGAGAGACAGGGTGGTCATTCCTTTATTTCCTAGTTGGAAATGAGCAAGCTCCGGATCAGAGCAGGCCATCGTGGGATGAAATAATCAAGGGTAGTGGTCCTTCAGCAGGTTGCTCAGAGCATTGAGATGTGGTTACCTGGGAGCTCAGGAAGCTAATGACCTACTCAGGAATGGGAATGGCAGACCCTTTACAGCACTCCCCATTGGCACAACGTCTGTACCCAATGGTTTCACTTTTTACCTAACCCAGTCCTATGAGGTCATTATCATTATTGATCCTTGTCCACAAAAGAATAAAGTAGACCCTGAGAAGCTAAGTAACTTTCCCCACGGGCACCCAGCTAGTAGACAGCATTTCCAGGACTTCACCCCATGGTGAAGGGAAGGAGGGATGACTCCTTGGTGGGTTGGGGGCTCACGGAAATCCCTTCAGTCCAACTCCCGCACAGCGGTAGTGATGATCACAGATCGCTACTACTTCAGATAATTACAAAATGAATCCTTCAGAGTATTTGAGAGGCATGTGGCTGTGGGGAAGGCACTGGGATGAAAGTGGGGAGCAGGCTCTTGGCCAGGCTCCTCGTGTGTCGGCCCCACTGAAACCTCCTGGCTGTGTGTGCGCAGGGGGCTGCAAGGTCCTGAACCACAGCTTCCTCACCTGGCCCACTGGACTGCTGAGCATCTATGCACTAGCTTCTAGCCAATATACAGACATGGAGGATGGCAAACCTGGGGCTTGCCCCAACCCACCACTGGCTCAGCCATGCTACCTGTGCTTCCTGTTTGGTTTCACCTTTGCAGCAACTCTCAGACTTTCATAAAAATCACAGAATTTTAGAACTGAATGAAACTGGCTCCTCCATCTGGCTCAGCCCTCTACCTAGGGCACAGTCCCTCCCCTGGTGGCCATTCAGCTCCTCCTCAGGTTGGGGAGTGGGCTGTACGAGCAAGGATCTAACTAGTTGGTGCAAAGACCTCCAGAAGGCACCTCCAGGTGCCTTCTCACTGGTCTCGTGGCCTGTGTGGTCACATAAAGTACACATGCTGCCTCCGCCATGGGGACCTGTCCCTTTCCAACTGCTTGCTTCCTTGCGCGAACAGCTGCCCTTGTCTAGATGTGGGTTTCTCTTCCCAGAGCATGCATCAGCAGCAGCAGCTCCAGCAGCAGCAGTTCCAGAAGGAACTGGAGAAGATCCAGCTCCTGCAGCAGCAGCAGCTGCCCTTCCACCCACCTGGAGACGCGGCTCAGGACGGCGAGCTCCTGGACACGTCCGGCCCATACTCAGAGAGCTCAGGCACCAGCAGTCCCAGCACATCCCCCAGGGCCTCCAACCACTCGCTCTGCTCTGGCAGCTCTGCTTCCAAAGCTGGCAGCAGCCCCTCCCTGGAACAGGACGACGGAGGTAAAGTCAGTTGCCATCTTGGTGCTATTTTCTTTTATTTGAGCACCTCCTGAGAAGTCTAAGGAATCTCCATAAGATTGTAAAGTGCCATTCTCAGGGGTTCACTATGTTCTCCCTTAATTTCCAATCTGGGGGTCTCCGTGGGAAGGCTTCTGCCCCATCCCTTGGCATCTCTCCCTCAGAGGGCCTTTTGGGGACCACGCTAGCTATCCCTCAGCCTTTCTCCATAAGGGCTGGCTGTCCCGGCTGAGCAGAGGTGATCTGTCCATTGGGCTGGAGAGAGTTCCCAGGGCCAGCTGGTGGCCAAGTGTGAAAGTTCCCAGGGCCAGCTGGTGGCCAAGTGTGAAAGTCCCACGGTTGATCTCCTTTTCCTCTCTGGGAGTTGGCTCAGGCCAGTTGTCAGGGCCCTAGTTCTGAGGGAATTGGCACAGAGCTGGTACAGAAACCTCAGAGCCCTCCATCCCAGGCAGTGAATGTTTCAGTGTGGATCTTTATGATGGATTTTTTTTTTTTTTTTTTTTTTTTTTGTGTCAGAGTCTCTGTCGTCCAGGCTGGAGTGCAGTGCGGTGCAATCTCAGCTCACCGCGGCTTCTGCCTCCCAGGTTCAAGTGATTCTCCTGCCTCAGCCTCTCGAGTAGCTGGGACTACAGGCTTATGCCACCACACCTGGCTAATTTTTTTTGTATTTTTAGTAGCGATGAAGTTTTACCATGTTAGCCAGTATGGTCTCCATCTCCTGACCTCGTGATCCACCCACCTTGGCCTCCCAAAGTGCTGGGATTACAGGCATGAACCACCATGCCTGGCCTACAGTGGATTTTTGTGGTGGTTAACCATTAAACCGTTCTAACTATATCACAATAAATATGTGTAAGTGTATGAATTGCTATGGAGAATCCCTACCTTCCAGAAGGTTTTAAGACATGCGATTGCACAATAAGGTAAAGTTGGAAACAGAACACGGGTAGGGAGGGAGAGGCAGCCCTAGGTGTAAATGGGGAGCAGGCCCAGCAGGCTGTTGCTGAGCAGGAGTCTGGGTGTAGTGCCTCTTCAATCCCATCTTTTAATCTGAGGTCAGGAAGCTTGTGATCATGTTACCCTCAAGGTTCTTTAGGTGATAACTGTTTGAAACAATCTCTGTTTTTCGTATTTTGTCCCAGATGAGGAAACCAGCATGGTGATGGTTGGGAAAATTTCCTTCTGTCCCAAGGACGTCCTGGGCCATGGAGCTGAGGGCACAATTGTGTACCGGTGAGTGGGTTAGCCAGCCCCCTGCCCTCACCGCTTAGTGTCTAAGTGCCTGTCAGGTGGTGAGCCTGGTGGCAGGCTCAGAGCACAGCAGGGTCAGAGCAGTGACCTAGGCACTTGGAGTCCCACCTCCAGGGAGCTTATACATGGAGAGAAGTGATAATTACAGGGCCACCAGGCAGTCAGTCAGGGCTCTCTAGGCTGGGAGGCAGGGGGTGGCTGCTGTGGGCCCAGGTTCCCACCTCATGTACACAGCCTGACTTGTGCTTACCAGACACAACTCCTGCTCCTCATCCCACAGGGGCATGTTTGACAACCGCGACGTGGCTGTAAAGAGGATCCTTCCCGAGTGTTTTAGCTTCGCAGACCGTGAGGTCCAGCTGTTGCGAGAATCGGATGAGCACCCGAATGTGATCCGCTACTTCTGCACGGAGAAGGACCGGCAATTCCAGTACATTGCCATCGAGCTGTGTGCAGCCACCCTGCAAGAGGTGGATTTATTTTTTTATTTTGTTAACTTTATTAAAGTTATAGCACTTTGGAAGGCCAAGGTGAGCAGATCACTTGAACTCGGGAGTTTGAGACCAGCCTGGACAACATGGGGAAACCCCATCTCTACAAAGAAACCAAAAATTAGCCAGGCATCACGATGTGCTCCTGTAGTCTCAGCTGCTTGTGAGGCTGAGGTGGGAGGACTGCCTGAGCCCAGGAAATTGAGGCTACAGTAAGCAGTGATTGTGCCGTTGCACTCCAGCCTGAACAACAGAGTGAGACCCTGTCAAAAAAAAAAAGTTACAGTGAATTGTATTCATTTTAAATGTACAGCTTGATGTATTTTGACAAATGTCTGTACTCATTTAACCACATACGCAATCAAAATGTAGAGTGTTTTTACCCCCTAGTTGTAACAGGGTGGTCCCCTCAGCATGCCTGGGCAGTTGTTGCTTACAGTTGGCATGTCTCTCCCTCGTGGCCTCCAGGAAACCTGGTCAGTTGTTCTTCCCACCTTCAGTCGTGGCTGGTGTGGGCTTGGAGGATGCTGGTTGGTAACTCCAGGCTTTAAGATCATCCAGCAAACTCCTTTTGCTGTTTCCAGGTTTACCTTTCAGTGTCATTTGGATTCCTTTGTAGCTTTACCTGTATGAGGCAGTGAACTTGAGTTTCTTGCCTTCTTATCTTTCTCATTCTAAGTTGGTAGATTGGAGCTTTGCTCCATGGTGGAAAATAAGGATTTAGACAGAGAATGTTGCCAATAAAACTCCCCATTTCTTTCCTAAAATGGTATCAAAGAAAATGAGCTGAGGGGCCAAGTCCCGAGGCCTGTGTGCCATGACCTTGGTGTTGTGTCTTTTGCAGTATGTGGAGCAGAAGGACTTTGCACATCTTGGCCTGGAGCCCATCACCTTGCTGCAGCAGACCACCTCGGGCCTGGCCCACCTCCACTCCCTCAACATCGGTGAGAGGCCACCCTTTACCAGGCCAGCAGCCAGGGTTGGGGTAATCAGTTGCCCAGGTGGGGCTAACCAGTAGCTTGGGTGGGCCCTGTTTCTGTTCAGGCTCTTGGCTACATGACCAGTAGCAAAGATGAGTGGTGTAAGAATTTGAGGAGGAATCCTGCATAGTTGAAAACCAGAACCTTTGGAGGTGGCAGCAGGCATATTGGGAGTCTGACAAGGACACTCCCCATTGGAGAAGGAGACCTGGGGTTGCTCTTGGTAAGCATTGGACTAATCTGGAGTTCCCTATTAGTTCACAGAGACCTAAAGCCCCACAACATTCTCATATCCATGCCCAATGCACACGGCAAGATCAAGGCCATGATCTCCGACTTTGGCCTCTGCAAGAAGCTGGCAGTGGGCAGACACAGCTTCAGCCGCCGATCTGGGGTGCCTGGCACAGAAGGCTGGATCGCTCCGGAGATGCTGAGTGAAGACTGTAAGGAGAACCCTGTAAGTAATAGGCATGGCCCTTTGAAAACTACAGAACCAGCCCATTGTATCTTCAGGAGTGAGAACCTTTAAATTCCAGGTTTGGGGGCTGGTGCCCACGTAGCTAGAGAACGGCATTCCTTTCACCAAGATCTTCTTTGTGAACTTTCTATGTCAGCTTATGTTCAGATGATTAAAGGGGCAAATGTGGGCCGTTACCTATTTTTTTTTTTCCCTATTCTTTCAATCACTTTTTTTTTTATTTTTTTGAGACAGAGTCTCACTCTGTTGCCCAGGCTGGAGTGTAGTGACATGATCTCGGCTCACTGCAACCTCTGCCTCCCAGGTTCAAGTGATTCTCCCGCTTCAGCCTCCTGAGTAGCTGAGATTACAGGTGTCTGCCACCACACCTGGCTAAATCATCACTTTTTAACCCCTTTTTAATTTTGGTAAACTGGGAAGTCAGGACTTGTATAGGGTGAGCAAACTTCAAGTTTTCATTATTTTTAAAATTTTTTTTTTGTTTTCTCAACTTATTTTGATAATTTTTAGACATAGAGAAAATAGAAAGAATTTTTTTTTTTAAAGGTGGGATCTTGCTGTTTTGCCCAGGCTGGTCTTGAACTCCTGGGCTCAGGCAGTCCTCCCACCTTAGCCTCCCAAAGTGCTGGGGTTACAGACAAGAGCCATAGCGTGTTGCTGAAAGAATGTTATCATGAATACCTCTGTACCTCTACCTAGATTCAACATTTGTTAACACTTTTGCCACATTTGCTTTGTCTTTACCTATTACTGAACTATTTGAATGCAGGCATCCTGGCACTTCACCCCTAAATACTTCCGCACGTGTCTCCTAAGG
Source organism: Sapajus apella (assembly GCF_009761245.1). Lineage (NCBI taxonomy): Eukaryota > Metazoa > Chordata > Mammalia > Primates > Cebidae > Sapajus > Sapajus apella. The sequence goes on from NW_022436988.1 coordinate 18,209,406, forward strand.
AATACATTCTGTTTTTCACTACGATCCCATTATGCCACCTCAGCTTAATACCGTTTCTATCCATCCTCTCGTATTCAATCCATATTCAAATTTCCTCAGTCAGTTCCCAAATGTCTTTTATAGAGCTGAGTATTTTCCTACCTCCTGGGTTTTGCTGCCTACTAAGTTTTGTATACCAGGATGCATCAGGTGTCTTGCATTACATTTGATTCTATCTCTTGGAATTTACAAATCTTTCCACCTATTTTGTTCCACGTTACTGCCATTTTGAAGAGTCCAAGCAGTGGGTTATAGGATGCCTCATTCTGATTTGTTTGTTTCCTCATGACAGTGTTGAACATTTCTCTCTATTCCTCGTATTTCCTGGAAACCAGAAGTTAGGTTAGAGGCTTGATTAGGTTCAAGTTAAATGTTTTTAGCACCAATAGATAATCAGAAAACGTGATGGCAGATTGTATCTGTAAGATTATTATCACCCCCCTACCTCTTAGTGATGCTACAGCTGATCTCTCCACCATAAGGGTTCATTTCCTCCTCTGTTGTTAGTATTTGGGGTAATACTTCAGCATAGTGTGAATATCCTGTTTACTGACAGTCAGTCACCTAGTGGTTTAGCATCTGTTGATCATCCTTGACTGAAGTTCTCAGTGGAAATTCTTCTACATTATTAGCTGACATTTTTCTGTAAAGCAGAGCTTTCTTTTCACTTTCTTCTGTCACTCTCTTTTCACTTTCTTCTCTCTCTCTTTTTCTTAATCACTGTGGGCTCAAGGATTTTGAAACTAATGTTATAATCCATTGTAGTCCTTTTTTTGTTATTTACTTCTTTTGATACACAAATTGTTCCAAATTTGGCCAACCTGGAACCCCTTCAAGGTGGATTCTGCATCCATTTGCTAGGAGCACACTGATTTTCTAGCACAAGTCGCCGAGGCTCACCTTGGACTCTCCGTGATTGAGACCTGGATGGGTCAGCCATCTTGAGTGGATTAGATATGGTCCCCTCTTATCTAGCTCACCAGGGACCAGCAGCTGGTCAGTTCATCAAAGAAGTCCGTTACAGCAAAGAATCATAAAAACATGCACATACACTGTAACAATTTTAATTTAAAGCAAATAATATAAGCCCTTAAATCATAGAAATCTTGTGCCATAGGCCAGGGTCTTTTCAGATTTGGGTCTGACTGACAGGAGTCCTCAATTTCTCCCTTGCATTAAGCACACTCCTGTACCACTTCCGTGACTTCTGGATGGAGCCTTCGACATTTCAAACCCTTCCTAAGTGATTTGAGAGCAGAAGCCTGGTTTTAACTCCTCATGACCCAGTCTCTCACACTGGAGTCCACCCACCAAATGCTATCACAGCTTTTGTAGCCATTCCCTTTCCTTTGTCGAGCCTTTCTAAAAATTCAGTTTATCTCAGACTTCGTGGCGCTCATGTTTCACAGCTTATGGAATATCCAAATGACAAGGACAAGTGGCAATAATAAGTTTGGGAAAGAACATAATTGGGACCAGGCAGGTAGGAAAGATGCCTCTGCACCTTAGTGTTGACTATGCTGGGGACAGCACAGGCTGCACAAAGTGTTGGGGGGGTGTGGGAGACCCAGAGAGCTCTGGGAGTCAGGGGAGAGCGCCAGCCATGGTGGCTGTGTTCCTTCTGTCCCGAGTCCATCAGCTTCCTAAGGGAAAATCTGGTGAGATGGAATAAAGCATGCTAGTCTGGGAATTGGAAGACCTGAGTCTAGTCCTGGTTTGTCACATCTAGCAGTGACCCTGAGCTCGTCATGCAATCTTTCTGTCCACGTTCTCGTCTGGGGATGAAAGCATTTGCTCTGCCCGCCTCACAGGGTTGTTGTGAGGCTGAATGAGAGTGCCGTGTTGTTCAAGGTGTATTCTGCAGCATGGGAGGCAATGAGCCCCTGATTCCTCTCACCAGACCCTCACTTTGCCTGGTGGAGAATCTCAGAGGCAGGGCCTAGTGATGGGGACCCAAGCTGTGCTCAGGAGCCACCCTGGTGTTCCACCCAGATAGCAAAGCTAGAAATCACAAATGTACATTTCCCTAAAAGGAAGCTCGTCTGTGGACACAGAATGGTTTCATAGGATAAGTGAAAGACTTTCTTGGATTAATGTCAATATCTTGACAACTTGTCAGATAGTTTCTTTCTGGGGCTGGTTTTGAATCATAAGCTGTTCTATTCACTTATTAGCAGTTTTGATACCTACTGTGTGTAGGTACCATTCTGGGCCCTGGGGGTACAGCAGGGAAGCAAAGACACAGAGATCCTGCCTGTGAGCACTTTCATGTTGGGGGTCAGGAATATATAATATCCAGGAGAGCTTTTGATGGGCCAAGCACTGTCATAAGCAACCATTTTCGCATATTAATGCATCTCTCTTGACAACAAGCCCACAAGGAGCATGCTGTCAGTGTCCTCATCGCACATGAGGGAGCCAGGGGAAGATTCCAGCTGGCTCCAAGCCCAGGTCCTCCACTGTGACCTCTGACACCCATGCAGGGCTGCAGGTTACCCCTCGCTGCTCTGTGCAGTTCACGTATGTCAGCTGATTCTCCCAGGACACCTTCCAGGTGGCAGCAGCAACAGCAACGCCCCTCCCTCCCTGGCTGTGAGTGAGGATGAAAGCTCTGCTCCCAGACCTTTCACACCTCATGTCTCTTTTCAGACCTACACGGTGGACATCTTTTCTGCAGGCTGCGTCTTTTACTACGTGATCTCTGAGGGCAGCCACCCATTTGGCAAGTCCCTACAGCGGCAGGCCAACATCCTCTTGGGTGCCTGCAGCCTCGACTGTTTGCACCCAGAGAAGCACGGTGAGTGGTCCAGGGGTCGGGGTTGGGAGCAGCTCCTCAGCTAAGGTGGCCCCCATGGAGCTGGGCTGGTGTCACCTCTGCACTCACAGAGGCCCTGGTGCCCCAGCTGCTCACCCTGCAGGCCTCAGGAGCCTACAGACTCGTGCTGCATCTGGTGGACAGTTCGTAGGATTATCCCGGGGGCATCACCTTCTAAAGCTGAGGCACTCCACGGTTCCTCCAACTACTTGTGTGAGCTGGGAAAAGCCCCCTTTGGAGACCTTCTTTTTCTACCTGGTGACATGAGGGTTAATCCGAGGTCCCTTCCTGCACTGGTATTTGGGAAGGCAAATTGTCTTCTCTCGTGTGAGGGCCAGTGGTCAGCAGGAGCAGTATGTGCTGGGCTGGGGCAGACAAGCTTTATCCTCACCCTCCTGGTGTTCCGCGGTGGGTGCAACAAGTCCTTCTTCTAGACTTCAGGTTTTCCTGGGTGGTAATTGGCTCATGACACTCCAGTGCTGCCTTTTGAAAAAAATGAATTATTTTTTATGCTTAATTTTCCTGATTGTAGAAAATGTAGATTAACATAAAGGTCCGTGTATTTCCATTATACAGGGATGAATAATGGTTATTAATGCCTTTGGATTTGTGTTATTTCAGTCATTTATCTAGACTTGTATGCATATTTTATAAAAATATGGTGAAATCCTGCATACCATTTTGCAACATGCATGTTTTTTCAACGTCACCTTGAATCTCTCTCCACATCAGTCTGTATTACCACAGCCTCATTTTAACAGCACATGGCCCAGGGTAGGGAGGCACAGTAGTATATCCACCCGGGGCCACTGATAATGGATATTTTCAATCACTCCCTTCACAAACCATGCAGTGAGGGCTTCCCTCATTGGCTGAGGTTTTGTGTCTGTTCCTAATTATTTTACTGGAATAAATTCCTGTAAGTAGAATCATAAATGAGAAGGTATGCAGCTTTTTAAGTTTTTGGTATTTCACTGTGGCTTCAGGCCAGTAATCATGAGTTGCTTATTTTCCTCCTTTATAGAAGACGTCATTGCACGTGAATTGATAGAGAAGATGATTGCAATGGATCCTCAGAAACGCCCCTCAGCAAAGCACGTGCTCAAACATCCGTTCTTCTGGAGCCTAGAGAAGCAACTCCAGTTCTTTCAGGTAGAGACGTCTGTTTTATTTATCCAAAGTCTTCAGTTAATGTTTTTCAGATTTTGAAAATGTAGAAAAGGACAAAGAATAAAACAAATTGTCCATTACTCTATAACTGAGAGATAATCATGGCTGATGTTTTAATGTTTTCTTCATATATAAAAGTATAATTGGCATCTAACCGTATACTGTATACAATTTCAGAACCCACTCTTTTTTTAGCTGTACATGGTATTCTAAGTATCTTTTTTTTTTTTTTTTTTTTTTTTTTTTTTTTTTTCGTTTTTTTTTTTTTT
>NW_022436988.1:18213798-18225506 GCF_009761245.1 Sapajus apella
GCCTCCTAGGTTCAGGCAATTCTCCTGCCTCAGCCTCCTGAGTAGCTGGGATTACAGGCACGCGCCACCATGCCCAGCTAATTTTTTGTAGTTTTAGTAGAGACGGGGTTTCACCATGTTGACCAGGATGGTCTCGATCTCTTGACCTCGTGATCCGCCCGCCTCGGCCTCCCAAAGTGCTGGGATTACAGGCTTGAGCCACCGCGCCCGGCCTCTAAGTATCTTTTATGTTAAAGTTCTAAAGCTATTGACTAAAGTATTCTACTCATATGGATGTGTCATAATTGTTAAGTTTTATATTATGGAATGTCCAAATATGTAATACATAAAAGTTTAAACACTAATAGCAAGCACTCCTTTATTCGTCCCCCAGGTTCCACAAGTATTAACATTCACCCTGTCCCCACCCCAGGTTATTTCAAAGCAAATCTCAGGCATCATATAATTTCATTCAAGTGTCATAAGTTTATTTATTTTTAATTTTTTTTTTTTTTTTTTTTTTTTGAGACAGTATCTCACTCTGTCACCCAGGCTGGAGTGCAGTGGTGCGATCTTGGCTCACTGCAACCTCCGCCTCCTGGGTTCAAGTGATTCTCCTGCCTCAGCTTCCCGAGTAGCTGGGATTACAAACATGTACCACCATGCCTGGCTAACTTTTTTTGTATTTTTATTAGAGACGGGGTTTCCATGCTGGCCTGACTGGTCTTGAACTCCCAACCTCAAGTGATCTGCCCGCCTCAGCCTCCCAAAATGCTGGGATTATAGGCGTGAGTCGCCACGCCCAGCCCAAGTGTCATAAATTTCAGTGCTTTCTTATATTGTATTTCTTTCAGTCATCTTTTACATAGTCTTTGCCCAGATCTCAATTTGCTTAAAATAGGTTCTGCAAAGTTAGAAATCCTTTGGTGATTTGACTGTTTTAAAGCTTTGTGACAATGTCAGGTGGCTTTGGAGAGGTGATGTGTTTTTCAAAGTCTTCCATGGTATGAATTGAGCACAACTCACCCAAACACCTCCTGCCCAGCACATGGCTCTGAAGAGCAGGCTTGTGGGACTGTGCTTTTCTCCTTGGGTCCGGGCAGAGTGCACCTTGGTGAGCACCAGACTCAGAAGTGACCATCATGCTCTCCTGGAGTCTGACTGGGGCCTTGGCCAGAGGGAAGCCCCCAGAATGTAAGCTCCTCGAGGACAGGGTGTTTGACCGCTGCATTCACTACTGTGTCCCTGCCTCCTAGAGAGGACAACGCCTGGCCTGAGGTGGAGGCTCAGTAAGCATTCAGGTAGATTGGGAGGGGGAGGGTTTGATGCTATCTTCCTGTTGTAGCGTTAGGATTAGTCACTGTCCATGGATGTAATGTGAAAATTCTCAAGTCCATATGTCTTCAAGGGACTTGTGAAAACTAGCCAGGTCATTTCAGTCACAAAATATAGAACAGGAATAAAACTCACACAAAGGGACCTTCCCCAACCATGGGACAGGATTTAAATGCTTAGTCTCTCCAGGTTGTATGTCTCTCGAACACACGTGGCCTCCACCTGGGTCATTCAGCCATAACAGCTTTGCAGCTCAGACATGTATGTTCCCAGTGCACCCAAGTTGACAACGTAACCTCTCCACAGCTTTTCTCTAACAAATGTAAGTTAGGAGTTCAGCCAGTCTGGCTTCATGTTCATCACAGAAAAGGCTGCCAGAGCAAAGGGTCTCCTAAGGCTACTTAACATTGACGTAGGCAGGGCTTCACTCCCTGTGTCCTCTGTGGGACTTCAAGGGTCCAGTACTTGGGGTGCTTCCTGACCGTCTCCTTATTACCAAAGTCAAATGCAGAGCAAGGTTTAATCCCGACAGGAGCCTCTGGAACCCGTATTCTTGCCACCAAATTTCCTCTTTGAGAAGAAGGCCTGGTCTTTTGTACTGTTGGAGGGAGGAGTAGTGCCCCTCCACCAGTGACGGGCTTGAGCATACCCTGTTTCAGTGAGTAGACAGAGCACAGGATGCACATCACATCTGAGCTTTCCTTTTCTTTTTCATTTTGGTTCATTGGATATGGATTGCACTTGCGGCTCCGTACATGTGGCATGTGTGTGCACATGTGCGATTCGGGGGATGCGTTCATGGTCTATGTGCAGGTGTGTGTCTGTGGCAACTCTGTCATGGAGAAGGTCTCTGTGGGCCTGTCCTCAGTGAGGAACAGACAGGGCTGCTCACAGGGAATGTCATAGATGAGGGAGGCAGGGGCATAGTGCCTGCTGCTCCGCTCTGGGGCAGGCTCCTGTCTGGGCCTAGGGGCCGTCATCCCTTGATGCCTCCTGTGCCAGTGACTGTCTGTTCCTCAGAGTGCCAGTCAAGCAGCTCTCAGCGTCTCCATCCCTGACCATCACCTGCTGCCCTTGTTTCTCTCACAGGACGTGAGTGACAGAATAGAAAAGGAATCCCTGGATGGCCCGATCGTGAAGCAGTTAGAGAGAGGTGGGAGAGCTGTGGTGAAGATGGATTGGCGGGAGAACATCACCGTCCCCCTCCAGACAGGTAATCACACTGCAGCCTGTGAGAGGGCACGTTGTGAAAGCTGCCGCCATTTCTAAGAAGTAAACATGGAAATTATCGCTCCAGGCTGTTCAGGCTCCAGATCCTACCTGTCGGGTTTGGGACTTCCTTGGGTGTGTCCTCTGTGGTTTGGTTACACTGATGTGTATTTCATTTTTGTTCCCTAGAGTGACAGGTGAGTGATGGTGTCATGCTCTAGGTGGTCATTTCTGATCTAGGTGCAATCACCAGGTGGGGTCAGGGAGACACCACCCTTGGGTTGGATGGGAGGATCTGTTCCCCTGACTGGGTTTGGGGTTACCTCACCTTCCAGTCCATCTGCCTAATCCCCACAGCCCAGGAATTGTTTTCTTTTAAAATGTATTAGTTTAAAATTTGATTACCCGTTGCATCCCTCAATGTTTTTCTAGACCTGCGTAAATTCAGGACCTATAAAGGTGGTTCTGTCAGAGATCTCCTCCGAGCCATGAGGAATAAGGTAAGCAGTTTGTAACCACTGGGGAGGAGACCGAGTGGCTGTGACCTGCACGCCTTCCTCCTTTCATCCATTCTTTATAAACCCTTTATCTGTACTGACTGATCTCTCAAGGGCTAGGTGGCTTCAGCTGGACTTGACGAACTGCAGGCTATTGCTTCCCTTGCGCTGGTTTTCTTTTCAGGGACGTAGGTGCTGGTGAAGCTCTGGGAAGCAGTGCTCTGCAGCCCGTGTCCCTCGTGGTCTCTGGTTGCTGACTTTTGTGGGTCCCTCTCCCTGCCTGATGCAGCCACTGTGTATAAACATGTATAAATATGCCTTGAATGTGGGGACCCCGCTGGGACAGACACTCCAATCTCTTTACTCCTCCTGAGGTGGCCAGGAGTGTCTCCAGGTCCTGACCATCACAGAAGGCCTGAGCCCCCTCTGAACCAGCCAGGCCTTGCTCACTTCGAGGCCTCCTCCTCAGTGAGGGAAGCAGGAGAGATGACAGGGCTGGATTGTTGGATACATAAGCCTTTTTTCCTTTTCTTTACCAAACACCAACCAACGCTAGCATTCTGTCTCTTCTTTGCATGATGAAAGAGTGTTTTGCCAACATTTTCTGAGCTTTCTAACTCTAAACCTCCCTTTACAGAAGCACCACTACAGGGAGCTGCCTCCGGAGGTGCGGGAGACGCTGGGCTCCCTCCCGGATGACTTCGTGTGCTACTTCACATCTCGCTTCCCCCACCTCCTCGCACACACCTACCGGGCCATGGAGCTGTGCAGCCACGAGAGACTCTTCCAGCCCTACTACTTCCACGAGCCCCTGGAGCCCCAGCCCCCAGTGACTCCAGATGCCCTCTGAGCCAGGGCGGCCCCTCTGTTCTGGTGGCCCCAGCTGTGACTACAGATCTGGTCACCACAGTCCAGAGCTTGACGTCTCCCGGCTTTGCAGGGAGACTAGGCTTCCCAAACCAAGTGCCTTGAGCTGCCTTCTCCGCAGCCCACAGAAGACAGTGCTGACCCCAGGAAGTGGGAGAAGTGGCCCCTCATGGCCTGCAGGGAGCTGGGAAGATGCTGGCCCCAAAGCCTTACAGTCAGGAATGTCTGCAAAGGAGGGTCTCAGAGATAGTGCAAGTAGCACCTGCCAACCTTCTACTGGATAAACTTGCTTCAGACTTTCATTTTTAAAAAATTCCCGCTTAATGTTAGTCTATGGGCCTTTCAGGAAGGAAGAGGAGGGAGTCCTGCATTTTGCTTGCATGCTGGGACAGCTAGGCTGAGACACACCAAGTGCAGCCTTCACTGGAGACCGGACTTGTGAGGTGAGGGATGCCGAAGACGGGGAGGACAGAGTTCAGAGGGTGTTGTCCTGGGGTAGGAGTTGCCTTATAGTAGCCCAGGTCACTGTTAACTAGTGTTTCTGCAGAGGCAGCAGGAGCCGTGAGCATGAGGCATTAGAGACCGGTCAGCTATGCATGCCAGCAGGTGGGGTCACGTCTGCAGTTCTCAGAAATGAAGAGGCTGCTCTGTTCTGGAGGCAGTGGTGGCTCAGTGCCAGTGGCTAGAACAGTGGCCTTTGGTGGATGTGTCCTGGGGGCCATCTGGGGGTGTTGTTCAGGAGTACTTGGGACAAGAGGTAAAGAGTTCCCTGGTCTTCAAGGAGAGCAGACAGGGACTAGTCTTCAGGACCAGAGGGAGGCTGCCGAATGGGACCCTCCTGGTCACCAGGAGAAAGCCCTGGGCCAGTAAGTAGGCAGTCAACCTCCTCTGTCCCCAAGGCTTATGGAACAAGAGGCTCGTGGTGAGTCAGGGCCAGGGTGAGTGGCCAAGGCCAGGTTCACTGTGCGCTTCATGGGCCTGCTTCTTTGTTTTTCTTGGCAAATTTTAATAACTCGATTTTGATTATACTGTAGAATGCTGCATCAGCATAAGTTAGCTAAATGTGAAGCTTACTCATGAAGAATAAATGCAAGAGAGAATACATCTTCTATTTTTTGTGGTACCAAAAGTCACCATGCCCTCAAGAAAGAGTGTTCATATATAGAACATTCTCTAATGCTGAAGAGTAAAACGTTATAGCAACACTATGTAAATGTATTAAACAGTATCAAAGTAATAGTCTCTAAATTATGTTTGTACCATGTTTTTTTTTTTCTAAAATTCACGTAATTTTTAGCTTTCATTTCAGGCAAAACTTTGTTTTTTCTCTCCCGAGAGCCTTAGAGGTTAAAATGCAGTCAGCACACCATGTAAGATACTGTCTGTTTACTTTCTCCAGCCAGTGGGGGGATCATTGCAGCTCAGGCCTGGTGAACTCAGAGACTCCATTCAGTATTAAGAATGGGATTGTTGAATTTTACTCACTCACAGAAAAATCACTGTTTCTTCATGTCGTAAGATGTTTTCTGATTGTGTGTTTTTATCATAGTTACTCAGCAAAAGCTCTTATTCTGCTTTTGTAGAATTCGGCTCCCTTCCTTTCATCATAGCTAAAGTGATCTTTTTCTTTACTATTAACATGATCCTACATCCTTAAATCTCATTGATTACCCCACTTAGGCCTTGGAACCTTGTCCCTCGGTCGGTGTCCTTGGCGTCTTCTAAGCAAGGCTATGCATTTTTCAGAAACGTGGCCAGACTGCGTTTCTTGCTGCTCAGATGCCGCATGCCAGGTGGCCTGAGACAGAGCTCCCCACACGGCTGCAAGGCGCTTTACCTGTGGGCTTTGGCAGTAACCCGAGACAGGATCAGAAGGTGCCACGAGTGATTGAACAGGACTGTCACAGGGACTGCTGCTCACCTCACTGTCAGCCCAGGGTTTTCTCTTTGGGAGTACCCAGGTGATTTTTAGTGGCCCAATTTTGTGTCATCTCCCTGTTTTAGCCCAACTTGCCTGGAGACGAGTGTTTCAAATGCCTTTTCTGCTTATCATGAGTTTCTAACCACCCAGATTTCTCGAAATCATTTATTCAGTGTATTTTATTTGAAGACTTACTGTATTGAGCTAGGCAGGATATAGCGTGCTGGGGATACAGCGATGAACAAGACAGGCAAAACTTCTGCTTTCCTAAAACTTGTGGTGAGAGACAACAATAAAAAAGTGTTGCTGCCACTAAGAAACCTACATGTGTGGGAAAGGGAGCGTGTTTGCAGTTTGCATCTCTTCTGTCCCGGAATCAGTGGGAACTGGTCCAGTCACCTCTGGTCCCTCCTCTTCATTACCTTTAGAAGCCCAGGTTCCCATCAGTCTTCTAAGGGGGGGGGGGGGGGGGGGGCGGCATTGTTTGAAGAGATCTCTTGTGGGTACTTGTCAGGAAAACACCTTGGGCATCATCTGGTGTATCCAGTTCTAGTCTCGAGAATTCTGGTTTCCCACTGTGCTCAGCAAGTGGAAAGTTCTTTTCTTCAGGCCAGAATAGCTCTGTAGCATTGCGTATCATGTTGCAGCTGAGCTGTTTGATCTGTAGTTCAGGTTACGGGACTTCTCCAATCCTGGAAGGCTGTTGAACTTTTCAGAAGTATTGTACACTATCTTCATCTTTAAGACGGAACTTGGTCGCATCTGTTAGGAATCCAAAGGACACTGATTTATTTAAATCTTGTCTTGAACCTTGTATTGAACCTCTGGGCACGTGTCCCAGAATTTCTCTTGTTGCTTCTTGAGTCTTTTTAATTTTGGTTTTGAAGCACTCCACAAGCACCAAAGCATTTTCACTTCAGGAGCATTGGTATTCCTTGATTAGCCGTAAAGCAATCTCGCGGCTCAAGTATGAAATCCTGGGTGCATAGGTGTTCTCCCCTTCCACTGTGTTCTCAGTCCAGTGGTGGTCAGAGGTCTTTCCAAGGAGACATCACTCTGATCAGTTACAGATAGATGTTCTGGAAGATCTGCAGGTGAGTGCATCCGGCAGATCCGGCAGTTTCTTCCCACCAGCTCTAGAAGAAAGGGCCTTATCAGAGTTGACCCTGAGCCTTTGTAAGGTTTTGTGTGCATGCGATTCAGTTATCTTTGGCAATTCTTTCTCGCTGCAGTGAGAGAGATTAATTGGTTGCTGATGAAACCTGCAGATGAGGGGCTTTGGATTGTACAGCTTTCTCCTCTGGCCACTTTCTTTTCAGGAAGTCGGACTTTGGCCAGGTTTGACGTTCCCGGAGCAGTTCCATTCTCTGTCCTTTCCTTGGATCCTCGTGGTGTGCCCATTGGATCTTCGGCCTTGCGATCTGGGATGGGGGACAGTTGCACTTTCGCAGCCTTCTGTGCTAGAAGAGAAAGCCCAGCACCCTGCAAGGAGCCCCTTTAAGTTCCCCATTTCACTTTATCTCTCTGCTTTTCGTGTCTGAAATTGCCTTTCTTTGTATTTCCCAGCATTTCTTTTCCTTGCTCCTTCCTTTACCATCCTGGAGTCATTTTAGTTGCCTGTGTCCTGGCCTTGGTTTCTCCTGGCAGGAAGTCATCAGTTGTCCTCTCCAGGCAAGCCGAAATTCCACCTTCCCGGTTTGGACATCATCCTTTAAACCCGAGTGTCTGCTCCCCTCCTCTACTTTGTTTACTTTATGAAACAGTGATTTCCCTGGTTCTGATTTTTTGTACTGGCACTTAAATCTTTTCTGTAGACATTGGAAAACCACAAAGAACATGTCTGCAATGAGCCTCCCACTGGAACAGCCTTAACTGGCACTTTAGCCAAGCCCCCCACCTCCCCTGTGTACTGTGTGTGTGTTTGGTGGATACAGTATTCCTTTTCAGTGTCCCTGAAGCTGTGATGGGGAGTCCCCACTTACCTGGAAAGCATTACCAGTTACCTACGCTGCATTCTCAGATGCAAACCTTGTGTAGTGTTCTTTTGCAATGACCTATTTATTTAACCTATTTATATTTATTTAATTTTTACTCTGAAATGTATCCAGTTACAACTGTACTTGCTTAAAACACATCAGATTTGTTTTGAACAACACCCCTGACCATTTTAAAACTGGAAAATGGAAAGTGACACGGTAACCTTCCATGGGATGGATGCTTTACAGTAGTCTTATTACTAAAGGGTGATTAATTTGGTCGGGGTAAAATGTTTATTTTTAGGTGATTTTTAAGAATTCTGTGCCGTTGTGTCTTCTTTATGGATGGTTAATTGTTTAATTAGTATGTGTTAATTGTATAATACAGTCCTCTTTGTGGATGGAACCCGAAATCCTCTTTTTAGCTTTATATTTTATAAACTGCCAGATTGTACAACTTTTATGTGTATTTTTAAAGCTTGAAGACATGAGGGTCATTATCTAAGTTAAACGGCCTATTTTTGTACCTCCTGTACAGTTTTATAATTCTGCTGAGTGACTGTGGCATCTCATGTCGAGCCAACCACAATAAAGGTAGTTTTAGATTTTGGAGTCAGTCTCATTTTCTTAAAGATCCAAATACCATTCTCAGGCTGTGCTCACTGTCCTCCTGGATGGCCGGGGCTGGACTGTGAGGCCTTTGTAGCTGGCTCAGCCCGTGGGGGATGGGTGTCCTCATGTCCACAGCAGGGCCCGGGACTGGAACACCCTCCATGGTGGCCGTGTGTCAGAAAAGCTTCTTTGAAACCTTGCGGGAAGTTCCCAAAAGTATTTGATTTGGGCTGAATTCCAGGAAGATGGCCAGCTGGGACAGACATGCCACATGGTGAGAATTGGGCTCCAAAGCAGAGTTCGGGACACGTGTATAGTAGGTGGGATACTGGACCAGGAAACCCAGGAAGGGAGAAATGCTATTGAGGCCAACAGAGGGCTGGGAGTGCCCCAGAGAGTGGCTCAGCGGCGTGTGGAATGAGCTCAGCTGACGTCTGCTTGGACTTCGCGATCCTCCCAACATGCCTGCTCCTTCGCCTGCGCCCTCTCTATGGAGAAGTCAGATGAGGCTCCACTTGCTTTTGCAGCACCAGGCCGGGGGCAGCTTACAAGGGAGGACCCCAAGGGCCCACCCGCCCCAGGACAGCTTAGCAGGGGCTTCATCCAGGCTGGCTTCTGCCCTCTGCAGGCTCTACTCGCTACCATCCCATCCTGCTCCCCTCACGCCTCCCAGGGCCCCAGGAGTGACCGCTGGACACACACCTCTGAGGTGCAGAGTTTTGGACACAGCCAACTCCAAGGGCAAAAAAATGAGCGGCGAGGTGTCATTGTGTCACCCGTAGAGGGTTGTGACTGCAAGCTGCCCAGGTTCTTGGTGTTTTAAACAAATAATTGGACAAAACTCCCAGAAAAGCAAAGAAAGAATGAAGCAACAAAAGAATAAAAGGGATTTATTGAAAACAAAAGTACACTCCACAGTGTGGGAGCGGACTGAGCAGCGGCTCAGGGCCCAGATACAGAATCTTGGGTCCACATACCCACTGGAAGCTTCCCACTGGCTACTTAATGCTCACCTCATGTAAATGAAGTGGTAGCCTGCAATCAGTTGGTTGCAGACAGCAGCCAACCAGAGGCTTAAGGGAAGTTACAAAGGTCACAGTCCTGTGCAAAACATCTGATTGGTTGCAGAAAGGAAGAGGACGAGGACATGGAGCTGGAAAAGGCCAGGATGTGGACTCTTTCCAAGACCCTGGGCTTAAGCGATCCTCCTGTTTCAGCCTCCTGAGTAGCTGGGACTAGAGGTGAGTGCCACCAGGCCCAGCTAATTTTTAAAAAAATTTTTGTAGAGACAGGGTCTCACTTATGTTGCCCAGGCTGGTCTCAAACTCCTGAGCACAAGCAATCCTCCCACCTTGGCCTCCCAAAGTGCTGGAATTAGAGGCATAAGCCACCATGCTTGGCCGACATTTTCAAATACAGTATAAAAGAATTTGAAAAGATTACCACCCATAAACCTACAACAAAGGAATTACTGGTAGATATATAATAAAAAGGAATTCAGAAGAAGGTAATGGGGTTAAGACCCATGATGGTAAGTATAGGTTTGTTTATTTTAGAGACAATTTTGCTGTGTCACCCAGGCTAGAGTACAGTGGCCCAATTATAGCTCACTGCAGCCTCAAACTCCTGGGCTCAAATGATCCTCCTGCCTCAGCCTCCCAAGTAGCTGGGATTACCTGTATGCTACCACACCTGGCTAATTTTTTTTTTTTTTTTTTTCTGAAATAGGGTCTTAAACTCCTGGGCTCAAGTGATCCTCCCACCTTGGTCTCCTAAAGCTCTGAGATTAGAGGTGGGAGCCACCGTACGTTGTAAAATTATTTAAAATTAAGTATTTCCATTAATTTCTCTTTAAAACTTTCTCCCTGCCAAATTTGAGTCTAAAATTCCAAAATATATAGGGAGAGGGATGCTGAGGGAAAGAGTAGAAGGCAGATGTCTGCAAGGGCTCTTGACCTTCTTGGTGGGAGGTTATAGATAATGGCCAACTCTAGACATGGTGAAACAATGAGCTTCAGTGGGCGGGTTAAGTGGGGGGTGACCGCAGGACAGACAGAACCTTTCAAATTACTGGGCCCAGGTGGGGAATGGAACAACAAAATTCAACCCACTAACCCTATGAAAGAGGGAAAATCCTGGTAAACGGGAAGTACAAATATAGGATAGAGGAAAAGTTCAAATGACAGAAGTAAATGGCATGAACTCACCTATTCAAGTGCAGCAGTTCTCAGGCTGGATTCTTTCTTAATTTAAACTTCTAAAATTGTTTGAATGAGTAATTTTTGCTTAGGAGTCAAAAGTCCAAAACGATAAAAAGGTGAAAAGCCTCTCTCTCCCTTCCCTGGAACCTTCTGGTAAATCCACCACCAAAGTAGATTGTGTCCTCTAGACTTGAGGGTCGTCGTCGTTTAAGCAAACATGACTTTATATTCTTTCTTTTTTATTTTTTACTGCTCTGCACTTATTGGTAAGACATTTTATTTGCCGGGCGCGGTGGCTCAAGCCTGTAATCCCAGCACTGTGGGAGGCCGAGGCGGGTGGATCACGAGGTCAAGAGATCGAGACCATCCTGGTCAACATGGTGAAACCCCATCTCTACTAAAAATACAAAAAATTAGCTGGGCATGGTGGCGTGTGCCTATAATCCCAGCGACTCAGGAGGCTGAGGCAGGAGAATTGCCTGAACCCAGGAGGCGGAGGTTGCGGTGAGCCGAGATCGCGCCATTGCACTCCAGCCTGGGTAACAAGAGCGAAACTCCGTCTCAAAAATAAATAAATAAATAAATAAATAAATAAATAAATAAAATAAAATAAAAAAAAAGACATTTTATTTTATATTCTTTCTCCCATTTTTTAATGCACTTACTATGCACACTAGTCTGAATCTTGTTTTTTTTTCTCTCTTTTTAGCAATATGCCTTTTTAAAAGTTAACGTATAAAGCCGGTATGATGGCACACACCTGTAGTCCCAGGTACTCTAGAGGATGAGGCAAGAGGGTCACTTGAGCCCAGAAGTTCAAGGCCAGCCTGGGCAATATAGTGAACCCTGTCTGTTGAAAAAAATGAAAGATTGGGAGCCGGGCGAGGTGGCTCACCCCTGTAATCCCAGCACTTTGGGAAGCCAAGGTGGGCAGATCACAAAGACAAGAGATCGAGAGCAGCATCCTGGCCAACATGGTGAAAACTGTCTCTACTAAAAATACAAAAATTAGCTGAGCGTGGTGGCACGCGCCTGTAAGCCCAGCTACTTGGGAGGCTGAGGTGGGAGGATCACTTGAGCCTGGGTAACAAAGCCAGACCCTGCCTCCAAA
>NW_022436988.1:18225606-18293974 GCF_009761245.1 Sapajus apella
GGAAAGAAAAATCGCCGAAAATGCAATTAGGTGATTTTTTTTAACATGCATTATAAGAGCCAGTATAACCACCTTCCAGATCTAGACATGGAGCATGTCCACCACCCCAGGAGGTCCTCTTTTGCCCCTTTCAGTCCAGGCGCACCTCCCCATTCCCCAAGGGGTAACACCCCTCTGGCTACCATCACCATAGATTCGATCTACCTCCTCTTACTCTGCATGGAAATAGAACCTTGCACTGTGTTCTCTTTGTGTCTGACGTCTTTGACTCAATATTGTTTGAGATCATCCGTGTCGTTGGATATATTAGTTATTTGTTCTTTGTTGTGTAGCATTTCATTATATGAATACACCATACTTTACATGTTGGTGGACATTTGAATGATCAGTTTTAGCTATTATGAATAAGATGATTATGAACATTCTTGTATAAGTCTTTTTTTTTTTTTTTGAGACTGAGTCAGCTCTGTCACCCAGGCTGGAGTGCAGTGGCATGATCTCAGCTGACTGCAACCTCTGCCTCCTGGGTTCAAGCAATTTTCCTGCCTCAGCCTCCTGAGTAGCTGGGATCACAGGCGCCCACCACCACACCCAGCTAATTTTTTGTATTTTTAGTAGAGATAGTTTCACCATGTTAGCCAGGATGATCTCAACCTCCTGACCCCATGATCCGCACGTCTCGGCCTTCCAAAATGCTGGGATTATAGGCGTGAGCCACTGTGCCTGGCCCTATATATCTTTTTATTGTGTACCTTAGCAATATATCTTGAAGATCTTTCCATATCAGCACATAGGTGCTAATATTTTTTCACATTGTGTAGTATCCCTTTGTATGCATATATAACTTACTCACCCATCCCTTAGTGATGGAGGTTTAGGTTGTTCTCAGTCTTTAGATATTACAAATGATGGGTCAATAGGCCGGGTCCAGTGGCTCATGCCTGTAATCCTAGCACTTTGGGAGGCTGAGGCAGGCAGATTGCTTGAGCCCAGGAGTTCAAGATCAGCCTGGGCAACATGGCAAGACTCCCATCTCTAAAACAAAATATAAAAATTAGGCCAGGCACAGTGGCTCACGCCTGTAATCCCCGCACTTTGGGAGGCCAAGGTGGGTGGATCACAAGGTCCGGAATTGGAGACCAGCCTGGCCAACATGGTGGAACCCCATCTCTACTAAAAATACAAAAATTGGCTGGGTGTGGTGTTGCGTGACTGTAATCCCAGCTACTCAGGAGGCTGAGGCAGGAACATCGCTTGAAACCCAAAGGCGGAGGTTGCAGTGAGCCAAGATCATGCCACTGCACTCCAACCTGGCAACAAGAGTGAAACTCCGTCTAAAAAAAAAAATACTAAAATTAGCTGGGCGTGGTGGTGTGCGCCTGTAGTCCCAGCTACTCTGGCGGCCAAGGTAGGAGAATTGTGTAAGCCAAGAGGTGAAGGCTGCAGTGAGCTGTGATCAGGCCACTGCACTCCAGCATGGGTGACAGAGTGAGATCCTGCAAAAAAAAAAAAAAAAAAAAACCAGGGACAGAAAAGCTCAACACTGTAAAGATGTCATATGTGACTTCAGTCAAAATCTAAATAGTTTTCTTGTGGAACTGCATAAAGAACAATGACCAATGACTAGGAGAGCGCTGAAGAATATTATCCTTCCAAATGCTGTAATATTATAATTAAGACAGCATGGGCCAGACACAGTGGTTCACATTTGTAATCCCAGCACTTTGGGAGGCTAAAGTGGGTGGATTGCTTGAGCCCAGGAGTTCAAGACCAGCCTGGGCAACATAGGGAGACATCGTCTCTACAAAAAAATACAACAATTAGGGGTGTGGTGGTGTGCACCTGTAGTCCCAGCTGCTTGTGAGGTTGAGGTGAGAGGATCACATGAGCCCGGGGAGGCCCAGGCTGCTGTGAGCCATGACCGTGCCACTGCATTCCAGCCTGGGCAACAGACTGAGACCCTGTCTCAAAATTAAAAAAAAAAAAAGACATAGGAAAAGATATATCAAACAAATGTTAACAAAATGCTGGTTTAGCAATAACAGTCAGATTCTGTAGAATTCATACAAGATCAGGCACATTCAGAGTGCTATGGCTGTAGACATTCTATATAATTTAAAGAGAAGAGGATCAAATGGGACAGAAAAAGATATTTCATTTTGATCAAAAGAATAATTGACTATCAGGAGTGAACCCTTAAACACCTAAAACATAACTTCAAAATATATAAGCCCAAAAACTGAACTAGGAAAAATTGTCAATGATGGGTATTTTAACCATCTTTCTCACTAATCAAATAGACTCCCTAAAATTTAAGATATGGAAGATTTGTACAGCACAGTTAGCAAGACCAATCAAATAAATGGTAAAATCTTTTCATAACCAGTAAGTGGGGTCCAGAAATACAACCGTGTGATGTGCAGACCTGCCTTATTTTGAGGTTAAAGTGGCCTTGGCGAGCCTGCACAGCTGGGGTGCCCCATCAGCCCAGGCCAGCTAGGATTGGTGCCACCTGGTGGCAGTTGTCTACTCCAGAATAAATCACTCATCTTTACAAGGTGGAATGTTTTTGTTTATACACACACACACACACACACACATATATACACATATATACACATACACACACACACACACACACACACACACACACACACACACACACACATATATATATATATATATTTTTTTTTTTTTTTGCGACGGTGTTTTGCTCTTGTTACCCAGGCTGGAGTGCAATGGCACGATCTCGGCCCACTGCAACCTCCGCCTCCTGGGTTCAAGCACTTCTCCTGCCTCAGCCTCCCGAGTAGCTGGGACTACAGGTGCGCACCACCAGGCCCAGCTAATTTTTGTATTTTTAGTAGAGACAGGGTTTCACCTTGAATTGACCAGGATGGTCTCGATCTCCTGACCTCGTGATCCACCCTCCTCGGCCTCCCAAAGTGCTGGGATTATAGGCATGAGCCACCTCACCTGGCCGTTTATATATTTTTTGAGACAAGATCTTGCTCAGTTGCCCTCCTAGGGTGGAGTGCAGTGGTGGGATCGTGGCTTACTACATCCTCAATTTCCCAGGTTCAGATGATCCTCCCACCTCAGCCTCCTGAGTAGCTGGGACTATAGGCATGTGCCACCAAGTGCAGCTAATTTTTAAATTCTTTTTTAGAGATGGGGTCTCATTCTGTTGACCAGGCTGGTCTCAAACTTCTGGCCCAAGCGATCTACCTGTGTCAGCCTCCCGAAGTGCTGGAGTTAGAGGCATGAACCATGGCACCTGGCCGGAATATGGTGGGTTTTTATTTTTATTTTTTTAATCTTTGTGCTTAGTCCAGATCGTCTTTCATGAATATGAATTACTTGAAGGAAAAACACACTACATTTTTCTAAGCCCCTACTCTTGTCTATAAAATGAAGAAGGCAGTTTGAGTCCTAAGATTTCTCTAGCTACGCAGGCCTATGAGTTGGCACTGAAAGAGCCTCCCAACTCTTGACATCGGCTGCTCCGACTCTCCTGGTTTATAGCTGCATCTGCCCCAGGGCCCTCCTGCTTGTGGCCTGGGCTGAGTTGTCTTCCGCTCTGGGCCAGTCATTGCTTCCCAGGCCTTTCCCATCTTGGGAAAATTTCCCCCAGGGTTATCCTCTCCCTCTCTCAGCCCCAGGTCTCATTCATCCCCTACTTTTTTGTTTGTTTGTTTTTGAGGTGGAGTCTTGCTCTGTTGCCTAGGCTGGAGTGTGGTGGCATGATCTCTGCTCACTGCAACTTCCACCTCCCGGGTTCTAGAGATTCTCCTGCCTCAGCCTCCCTAGTAGCTGGGATTACAGGTACCCGCCACCACGCCTAGCTAATTTATGTATTTTTAGTAGAGATGGGGTTTCACCGTGTTGGCCAGGCAGATCTCAAACTCTTGACCTCAGGTGATCCGCCCACCTCAGACTCCCAAAGTGTTGGATTACAGAGTGAGCTGCTGTGCCCAGCCATCCCCTACTGTTGTAGAACAAATTACTCATCTCTTTGATCATCATTATTTCCCCCAAAGATTTGGACTCACCAGATGACTCATTTAGGGCAATTTCCCAAAGTTTATGCCTCAGAATATTGGTTCCAAGAGCTATTAAATTGTTTAAAAGGGCTCAATCACCAATCTGGGAAATGCCAGATTAAATAAAAGTTTTTACTGCAAGACTTTTCAGAGGCCTTTAACATGCCAACAAAATATTCTCCAAGAGGAGATATAACACTTTTATCTGCAAGTATTGCCTTTGATTTTAGAAAACCAACAAAGGAAGATGTTTGTTATGGCAAGGATAATGCTATATTTCATCAGATCTTTTTGCATTTTCCTCTTTCTGGGTACTCAGGAATTCCTGACAGCACTCCCAGCCGCCATTGCAGTTATGTTGGGGCCATGTGACTAATTCTGGACAATGGGAGTGGAAGCGACATGTGTTGTTTCTGAGCCAAAGCCTGGAGAAGCAGAACACGCTCCTCCAGCACCTTCTCCCTTGGATTCAGTGATTGGTGACTGTGGAGGCCATTTACTGTGATGGTACAGAAGGAAAGCAGCCTGAATCACAGGGCACCACACAGAAGGCAGCTGACCTGGGAAGTCACTCGACTCAGAAGGGACTTCCCATGAGTTAAAAATTCCCGTGTTAAGCCTGAGATGCCTGGGTTGACTCCACAGCATGGCTGAGCCATTTGACTAACACATTAGTAGACAATGTGAAGGGAAGCGCCTGTCACTGCAGAGAGGTTCTTGGGAACGGGCAACTGGAACTGTTTGTCCCATTGGTGAGCTAAAAGGGAGGATTTCAGATGTTCCAAGGAGACAGAGAAGAGAGTGCCCACCAGCTGTCCTTATGTTTTTTTTTTGTTGTTTTTTTGTTTTGTTTTGTTTTGTTTTGTTTTTTTTGAGACGGAGTCTTGTTCTGTCGCCCAGGCTGGAGTACAGTGGCTCAATCTTGGCTTACTGCAACCTCTGCCTCCTGGGCTCAAGCGATTCTGCTTTAGTCTCCCAAGTGGCTGGGATTACAGGTACCCACCACCAGGCCCAGCTAATTTTTGTGTTTTTAGTAGAGACAGGGTTTCACCATGTTGGCCAGTCTGGTCTTGAACTCCTAACCTCAGGCAATCTGCCTGCCTCGGCCTCCCAAAGTGCTAGGATTACAGGCGTGAGCTACTGCACCAGCCGGTGCCACACACTTTTAAACAACTGGCTCTTGTAAGAACTCACCCACTATCTTGAGGACCATACTGGGGGGTGGTACTAAATCATTCATGAGAAACCCACCCCCATGACCCAGTCACCTCCCACCAGGCCCCACCTCCAACACTGGGATTCCACTTCACCATGAGGTTTGGGCAGGATGCCAATCCAAACCACATCAGCTTTCGAGCCTCACAGAATTGAGGAGAAGATCCCCAGCTCCATGTTTCACAGGGCCTGGTGTAAATGATCCACCTCTTGACCCTCAGACACTCCCCCTTTGCTGCCCCTAAGTTTGTTGTAGGGTAGTGGATGCCAGTAAGTGGAATCTCCTTTTTGCATTTTCAAAAAGGTGGCAGACTTACAGTGAGCCAAGATCGTGCCACCGCACTCCAGTTTGGGTGACAGAGCAAGACTCCACCTAAAAAAAAAAAGTGTGACACCTCCTGCTCCTCTTCCTCCTGCTTTCACCGTTTGATGCATCTGCCCCCATTCACCTTCTGCCATGATCGGGAGCTTCCTGAGGCCTCCCCGGAAGCAGATGCTGATACACTTCCTGTCCAGCCTGTAGAAGCGTGAGCCAATGAAACCTCTTTTTTTATAAATTACTCAGTCTGAGATATTCCTTTACAGCAATACGAGAACGGCCCACTTTCTACCTCCAGGGCTACAGAGGAAAGAAACTGAGGGATAAAGAAGGATGATGGTGAGAAGAAAAACATTTTAAAACCACAGCTACTGTTTAGCACACCTGCTCCTCCCCTGCCGTGGGTGACCCATGTTGGCCTCTTGATGTGGCAGAGTGGGGAAAATGCAGGTTGAAAAGGAAGCCCCTTATGAGAGTCGCTGTAACCAGAATAGCGAAAGTCCAGGGCTTTTTGTGTGTGTCTATTTTTTAGTGCTTTTAGCCACACCAGTGGTTTTCAAACTTTGGGCATGTCAGAATCACTTTTGGAAGTTGCTAAACATGCCCAGGCCTCTGCCTTCCTTCGCCTCCAGGAGATCCTGACAAGACTTGTCTTGTTTTAAATGTTCTCCCATTCCCTGTATTATCTCTGTATCCTCAGGGGTCATTTTTGTTTATCTTGATCTCTCTTTTCCAAGTTGCAGGCTTTCTTTTAATATTATTATTATTTTTTTAGCTGGAGTCTTGCTCTGACAGCCCAAGTTGGAGAACCACTGATGGAGGCCACAGTGCATATTCCAGAAAAGAAGTTCACAAGGTAATCATGGTTCGCGTTTTGCTAAATCTTTCACCCATGAAAATGAATGTACATCATTTTCTGAATCCAAATTTGAATGATATGATATATGCTTTTTTAAAACCCTGGTTTCCACAAGCCAGTTCCTGGGACTAAGAAAGAGCTGATCCTCTAGACTGGATAAAGAAAATGTGGCATATACACACGATGGAATACTATAGAGCCATAAAAAAGAATGAGATCCTGTCCTTTTCAGGGACATGGATGAAGCTGGAAGCCATCATCCTCAGCAAACTAACACAGGAGAAGAAAACCAAACACTGCATGTTCTCACTCATAAGTGGGAGTCAAACAATGAGAACACAAGGACACAGGGAGGGGAACATCACACACTAGGGGATAGGGGGCAAGGGGAGGGAGAGCATTAGGACAAATACCTAATGCATACGGGGCTTAAAACCTAGATGACAGGTTGATAGGTGTAGCAAACTACCATGGCACATGTATACCTATGTAACCTGCCCATTCTGCACATGTATCTCGGAACTTAAAGTAAAATTAAAAAAAAAAAAAAAAAGCTAACTCCACAGCAGCGTGGAGTTAAAGCATCGGAGTTCATCTGAGAGCTCTTTTGGTTTCCTTAGTGACTGGCTCCCTGAGGGAAAGTAGCCAAGTCCTCAGGTGGGGACCACTAGCACCCATCCCCACCCCCAGGCGAGTGAGTAAATCAGTGTGTTCCATGGGAGCCTTGGGGACTATTTCATCATGCTTGTTTGCAGTGACTTGTCTAGGCATGGGTCTTTGTACTGGGTACTAGGTGAGCCCTTTTGATCCAAAGTCTTGGGTCCTTTGCTATGAAAAATGTGCTTGTGTAATTTTTTGATAATTGCGTCCCCTGTATGTTTATTTTCTGGAAACTTTAACAGGAGAGTATCGGAAGTCTGGAATTGATCTTCCAGGTCACTTACCTTTTGTTTCTTATACTCCATTCTCCGATGTTTGTTCCTTCTGGGAAATTTTCCTGGTTTTGTTTTCCAAACTTTCTGAGACATTTTCTTTGTTCTCCGCAATCAGGTTTAATTTTCAAGGGTACTTGATCCCTGTCTCTTTCTTATACGGAAATTAGTATTGGAGAATCCTAGGTAGACTTGTCTTGTTTTAAATGTTCTTCCATTCCCTGTATTATCTCTGTATCCTTGGGGGTCATTTTTGTTTATCTTGATCTCTCTTTTCCAAGTTGCAGGTTTTCTTTTATTATTATTTTAGACAGAGTCTTGCTCTGTCACCCAGACTGGAGTGCAGTGGCGCGATCTTGGCTCACTGCAACCTCCACCTCCTGGGTTCAAGTGATTCTTTTGCCTCAGCCTCCTGAGTAGCTGGGACTATAGGTGCGCACCACCACACCCAGCTAATTTTTGTATTTTTAGTAAAGACGGGGTTTCGTCATGTTGGCCAGTCTGGTCTCAAACTCCTGACCTCAGATGATCCACCCACCTGAGGAGCAGCCCACAAGAGTGGTGGGCTTCCTTCTGGAACACTGAAGCCATAGGGAGCCAGTCTATACCCAGGGCCTGCTCTGGTCCTCCCAAGCAAGAAACAGGAAGCCCCAGCTCAGGAGGAATGAACGAGGAGAGAGAGGTATCCTCAGAGAAGGACCAGGCTGCACTGGGGTAAGGACACAGAGGCAGGGTCTGTGAAGAGGTGAGGAATGAGGGTAAACTCTCCAGGAAAACAGGCTGCAGAGGACAAATGGGGAGTGTTGGGAACAAAGGGAAATGCTGAGCTGAATGTGGATGAGAGAGAGCTCAGGGGCTGAAGTCAGGCTGAGGAGACCCAGGGCTATTCATATGAGTGGGCTAACTCGCCTCTGGATTCTGATGGGGACGTTGATGGGGGGAAGCCGCTCCCTCATCAGGGGTAACAGTAGCCCCAGGAGGTGGCTGAGGCCTTGACCTTATCAGCTGCTGCTGCTGTTTTAGACACCAACAGAAGAAGTTCGGCAGTCCTTGGCACT
This sequence comes from Sapajus apella, assembly GCF_009761245.1. Classification (NCBI taxonomy): domain Eukaryota; kingdom Metazoa; phylum Chordata; class Mammalia; order Primates; family Cebidae; genus Sapajus; species Sapajus apella. Next base: position 18,234,033 of record NW_022436988.1, read on the forward strand.
CAAGTGCTCAGGCCAGCAAAGAGGAGAGTCTGCATAGCAGTGGAGTTGAAGGGAGGCCAGATCACATCCCAGAACTAAAGGTCCTGCTGGTTCCAGATGCCATAGCCATCCATCACCTCTGGACACAGCTGCAAAGGCCATCCTGGTCTCTGCTGCTTTGTGTAGTCCTTCCCTGATTCCCAGTCAAGCATGGGTGATCAGGGACAGGAAAAGGAGGCCGGGAGAGTGGGTGTCTGGCCCTGTGCACTTCCATAGCAGAATGTGGTCACACCCCTAGCACACTTCCTAAGGAGGGGGTCAGACGCCAGGTTGCCCAGAATGCCACATGGCAATATTTGCAGAAAGATATACAACTACAGCCATTTTAAAAAACAAACGCCTGGTAGTAGCAAATTGATTTAAAAAAACAAAAACAACACCTCATTTAAGCTGGGCACAGTGGCTCATGCCTGTAATCCCAGCACTTTGGGAGGCTGAGGCGGGTGGATCACCTGAGGTCAGGAGTTCGAGACCAGCCTGGCCAACATGGTGAAACCCCATCTCTACCAAAAATGCAAAAATTAGCTGGGCGTGGTGGTGGGCTCCTGTAGTCCCAGTTACTCAGGAGGCTGAGGCAGGAGAATCACTTGAATCCAGAAGGCAGAGGTTGCAGTGAGCCAAGATTGTGCCAATGCACTCCAGCCTGGGTGACAAGAGCAAAACTCTGTCCACAAACAAACAAACAAAAAACACACACACCTCAACTCTCTTGGACTTTGCCTCAGCTCACTGCCTCTGGCATCTTTCCTAAGGAAACCATTTATTTTCCCACCTGAGTTCCTAGTAAGGCATCTCAGTTTTATTCTCTCCTTTGCAGTAAAGCTTAGAGCAAGAAAAATGGCAGCTGGCAGGTACCTTCAAGTCCAAGATTTCCAGAGAGAAGACATCTCTTCTCTGCAGAGACCCTCCCAGCCTCTCCCTCCCTCAAATTAGTGCATCTACATAGACCGTCCTCCTTATAAATACTGTCTCAGGATGCCAGCCCATTCCAAATCTACTTGTGATTGCGGAATCGCAGGGAATATGATTTACCGCAGGTTACAGGGCGTCGTGCCTTTTAGGGTACCTGCTCACTTTGGCCACTAGGTGGTGCACGGTGCAGTCTCTGATCCTCTCGAGCCTCAGCATTCAGCATGTCCACGGCCTCCTACTCCGCAGGGGGCGCTGATGAGATGAGGCTGAGGTCTAGGAAGAAGGCAAGGGCTTGGTTTTGTAAACAACTCAATTCCTCACTCGCCGATAACTTTTCTGTGATGCATATTCACAACCTGGTGCCATCCAAAGATCTAAGAATGAACATATAATATGGACAGCCCCCTCCTGGCATGATCTTGGGGTCTGATATTCTGTGGGTCTGTGCAGTTGTCAACACACGTGCTGGGGTGTCCTTGGGCACAGACTACAAGGACACAGATAGGTGCACATCCAGGCGCCAACTCACAGTAACCACAAACTCTTTTGAGCGCTTCTGTGTACCACGCTATCGGCCAGTGTTTTACAAATCATCGTGCTTTCCTCCCAGAAGCCCTTCAGTGGGGGATCCGAAGGGGGCGAGAGGGGCTTTCTAGTATGAAAGCTTACACGTGTAGTTCCAGCTGCCCGGCTTGCTGGCTGTGTGCCAGTTACTGCTCGCCAGTGAATCTACCATACCTCAGTTTCTTCATCTGCAAGAGGAATAACAGCAGGATCTACTCAGAGGCTTGTTAAGAGGATGAAACGTGATGGTACCTGTAAAGTGCTCAGAACGGTGTGTGGCATGCGTCGTAAGCATGTCACAAACGTTGGCTATTATTACCTCATTTTGCGGATAAGCAAGCTAAAGCTCAGAGAGGTTACCCTACTTGCCTAAGGTCACACAGCCAGCAGGGGGCTCAGCAGAGATCCAGACACAGATCCTTATGATTCCTCGCTGCCAGACTGAGCTTACAATCTGTTAGTCTATAGGCCAGTGATGCCTCTGGTTTCTACTTGTGGTTTTGATTAGCTGAGTACTATGTAAATTGAGAACACTTTCTCATTCTGCTAAAACAGTGTGGTCCTCATTTCTATGAAGTTCCCAGGTGATGCTGTTACCACCAGCAGCAGCATTACCTGGGAACTTGTTAGAAATGCAGAAAATCCTCAGGCCTCCCTCCAGACCTACTGCTCAGAACTCTAGGGATGGGGCCCAGTGGGCTGTTGCAGCAAGCCCCCCAGTGATCGTCACACACATTCAAGTTTGAGAACCCTTGCTATAAAATATGTGTCTCATAAGACCAAGCCGCTGGCTTACATTCAAAAATATTTACTTAGCATGATCTTGGCAGTTCCAAGAGGAATGTGCCAGAAACCAAGCAAGGAAGAAAAATAAATAAATGGAAATGGAAAGTGATCTGCTCAGAAGCCATGAAGTTGAGGGAGGAGGTTTGCAGAGTGGGATTTGGCCTGAATGATGCCTGAGGAAGTATGGAAAGTGGTCTCAACAGCAGGACTGTGTGTGCAGCTCTCAAAGTGGGTACACAGGGTCGTCTGCAAGTTCTGGGTGGATCTAGCACCTGGGTTGCTAAAAGTTGCATAAATGGCCAGCGTTCATACTTTCTGCTTGCTTGTACAAAGTCACTCTTTTAGAGCAATTTTTCTAAAATTGCTAGGCGAGGTCTGATAAGATTGGAGGAAGTGATGGCTCTCAGTCTCTAATAAGAGGCTTTTGTGGAGTGACACGTCACAGCCAGGGAAGGCTCACCTCTGTGATCTCAGCCTGTCTCACATCGGGGACCAGAAGGCAGCTTGTCCTGGAACTGCTTCATTCACAGAAGGCCCCAGTGAATATAGAAATGGCACATCGAAGGAAGGAGTAAGGAAAACAGGATGGCGAGTCCTCAAAAATTAAACAAAATTACCTTTTTATTTATTTATTTATTGTAGAGATGGGTCTCACTTTGTTTCCCAGGCTGGTCTTGAAGTCCCAGGCTCAAACAATCCTACCACCTCAGCCTCCCAAAGTACTGGATTTACAAGTGTGAGCTACCAAGCCCAAAAATAATAATAATAAACAAAAGAAAATAGATTAAAATGGTAAATTTTGTTGTGTATATTTTACCATTATGATCCAGCATTTCCACTTCTGGGTACATACACCAGAGAATTGAAGGCAGGGTCTCGGACAGGTATTTGTACAACCCTGTTGATAGAAGCACTATTCACAATAGGCAGAGGTGGAAGCAACGCAGGTGTCCGTCAACACGTGAATGGATGAACAGAATGTGGCACACGCACAGTAGGGTATTACTCAGCCTTCAAAAGCAAGGCAGTTCTGGCCAAGTGCAGTGGTTCATGCCTGTAATCCCAGCATTTTGGGAGGCCAAGGAGGGCAGATCACTTGAGGTCAGGAGTTCAAGATCAGCCTGGCCAACATGGGGAAACCCCATCTCTACTAAAAATAAAAAATTAGCCAGGTGGTGTGTGCCTGTAATCCCAGCTACTCAGGAAGCTGAGGCAGGAGAATCACTTGAATGCGGGAGGCAGAGGTTACAGTGAGCCAAGATTACGCCACTGCACTCCAGCCTGGGCAACAAAGTGAAACTCCGTCTCAAAAAAAAAAAAAGAAAAAAAAAAGAAAAACGCTCCAGAGACGGATGGTGGTGATGATTGCAGAACAGTTTGAATGTATTTAGTGCCCCAGACTGTGCACTTAAAAATAATTAAAATGGACTGAGCATGGTGGCTCATTCCCAGCATTTGGGTGGCTGAGGTGGAAGCATTGCTTGAACTCAAGAGTTTGAGACCAGGCTGGGTAACATAAGCAAGACTCTGCCTCTGCAAGAACTACAGAAATGAGCTGAGCCTAGTGGCTGCACACTTGTGGTCCCAGTCACTTGGGAGGCTGAAGAGGGAGGGTCACTTGAGCTCCCTCCTCAGAAGTTGGAGCCTGCAGGGAACTGTGATAGTGGCACTGCACTCCAGCCTGGGTGACAAAAGCAAGACTGTCTTAAAAACAACAAAGGATTGGCCAGGCCCACTGACTCTCGCCTGTAATCCCAGCACTTTGGGAGGCCAAGGCAGGCAGATCACTTGAGGTCAGGAGTTTGAAGCCAGCCTGGCCAACATGGTAAAACCCCGTCTCTACTAAAAATACAAAAACTAGCCAGGCATGGTGGCAGGCACCTGTAGTCCCAGTTAGTCCGTGGGCTGAGGCATGAGAACCACGTGAACCTTGGAGGTTCAGTGAGCTGAGATCGCACCACTGCACTCCAGCCTGGGTGACTGAGACTCAGTATATAAAAAAAAAATTAAAATGGTAAATGTCGTTGTGTAAATTTTACCACAGTTAAAAAAAAAAAGGTGGGGCAGGAGTTGAGCTAAATGAGGCTAGTTTAGGAGGGAACCCGGGCACAGGAAGCACGTCACTTCTGGTCGGGGGAGGAGAAGCCTGAATAACAAGCCCTGAACTGGGCAGCTGTGAAACGTGCACCTTGTTACCTTGTCACTAATTTCCTGCCGGGGATTCCGGAGCTGCTGTCATTGGAGCCCACAGGGGTAAGGTCAAGCTTCTCACTTTCCCTCCAATGAAGCTTGGATGTATGGGAAGAATTTTGGCAGTGTCAAGGTCTGAGTTCCAGTCCGTTCCCCTCTCTGGGCCTCAGTCTTCCCCTGGTAAGCATAGGGGCCGGGGATCCCTAGTGCTCCTTTGGCTCCACATCCCGAGCTCCATGAAACTCCTGCCCTGGTGAGTCTCCGAGCTCACACAGGCGCCCTGGTGCGCCTCTCCTGTTTTGTCTTCCTTCGCTCCTTCCTCTCCTGCTCTGCCATCTGGGTGGCTGATGCAGAAATGTGGGGCTGCCTCCTGATTTGGGGGCCCACATGGGCGATGATAAGCTGAGGCACAGGGGAAGCGACAGTCCCCATTCTCCCCAGCAGACGAATAATTGCATTCTCCCGGTGCATAATGAATCCCAGTCAGTCACGTCCCACCTACCTCGGTTCAAGGGGGTCTTTCCTAACCCATGGCTCACATTCCCATAAAGTCTCCTCTTTCTAGGCATGTAGAGAGGTCCTTTTTCCCTGTTATTGTTTTTGTAAAATAACTCTTGGGAGTTCGAGACCAGCCTGACCAACATGGAGAAACTCTGACTCTTTTGGTTCTTTTTTTATTCATTTTTTTTTTTCTTTATAAATAAGATGGGGTTTCACCATGATGGCCAGGCTGGTTTGAACTCCTGACCTCAGGTGATCCACCCATCTTGGCCTCCCAAAGTGCTAGGATTACAGGCATGAGCCACTGCACCCGGCCAAACCCTGTCTCTACTAAAAATACAAAAACATATATTTTGACCCCATCTTAGTAAATAAATACATAGATATGCATATGCAATAAAACACTTTTAAATAATCAAGAGAACAATAAACACAAAATTCCAGAGAGTGGCTGTGGGTGGGAGGCAAGTAGCATAAAAGTAGATAAGAGGTATTTGCAATTTGGTGATGTTCCATCCTTGTGTTGAGTGGCAGCTTCAGGGGTGTTTGGTATATTACTGTGCAGTATGATGTATATGTATGTTACATATGCTTTTTTTTCCCTTTGAGGCAGAATCTTGCTCTTGTGGTCCAGGCTGGAGTGCAGTGGTGCGATCTTGGCTCACTGCAACCTCTGCCTCCCAGGTTCAAGTGACTCTCCTGCGTCAGCCTCCCGAGTAAGTGGGATTACAAACATGCACCACTACGCCTGGCTAATTTTGTATTTTTAGTAGAGATGGGGTTTTTCCATGTTGGTCAGGCTGGTCTTGAACTCCTGACCTCAGGTGATCTGCCCACCTCACCTTCCCAAAGTTCTGGGATTATAGGTGTGAATCACCATGCCTGGCTACATATGCTTTTTTATGTGTTACCTAGTAAATTTTACAAAAATAATAACAGCAAAACACTTAATCTTTCTGTGCCTCAATTTCCTCATCTGTAAAATGGAATCAATAATAGTATCTTTGAGTTTTTGCACAGATTAAATAAATAAGTTAATATTTTAAAGCATTTATAACAGTGCCTAGCACATGGTATTGCTATATAACTGTTTCATAAAATAAAATTAAATAGGCATAGCCGGGGGCAGCGGTTCAAGACTGTAGTCTCAACTAACTGGGAGGCTGGGAGTTCGAGGCTATAGTGTGCTAAGATTAAATGTTTTGCTCACACAGGTAGTAAGAAGTAAACACAAGGACATGTCTGGTTCTTAGTGTGACAGTGTTTCTAGGGCATACATCTAAGAATGGAACTGTGAATTTTAGGGTTTAAGAATATTCAGTGGCCGGGGGCAGTGGCTCAGGCCTGTTATCCCAACACCTTAGGGGGCTGAGGTGAGTGGATCATGTGAGGTCAGGAATTCGAGACTAGCCTTGTCAACCTGGTGAAACCCCATCTCTACTAAAAATACAAAAATTAGGCCAGTGCGGTGGCTCATGCCTGTAATCCCAGCACTTTGAGAGGCTGAGGCAGGCAGATCACCTAAGGTAGAGAGTTCGAGATCAGCCTGACCAACATAGAGAAACCTCTTCTCTACTAAAAAGATAAAATTAGCCAGGCATGGCAGTGCATGCCTGTAATCCCAGCTACTCAGGAGGCTAAGGCAGGAGAATCGCTTGAACCTGGGAGGCAGAGGTAGCTGTGAGCTGAGATTGCGCCATTGCACTCCAGCCTGGGCAACAAGAGTGAAATTCCATCTAAAAAAAAAAAAGAATATTAAGTTTACAAGATAATGCCTAATTATCTCCGAGACGACCAATATACACTCTCATCAGGAGTTATAAGGGTGCCTGTTGACCTATGGCCTCTCCAACAATTGGTCTTGCCAGATGTAACTTTTGCCAATCTAATACACATAAAATAGTATCTGTCCCATTGTAATTTTTTAATTTCCCTGGCTACCCTCGAGTTAAAGAATCTTTTTGTTTAGACATGTTTCCTTTTCTTTGAAATATTTCTTTGTGTCTTAGTCAAAGTTACTAATTGTTTATTTTATGATTGGGAATTTTGAGGTCTGGCCCCAAGAACATGGAAATACTCTCCTATATTTTCTTATAAAGATTTTCTTTCACATATAAATCCTTAATCTAAATGGAATTGATTTCTATATTTGGTGTGAGATAGGGATACATTTTTCTCCTTTTTCTCCATATGGTTAATCAATTGATCCAGTGTCATTTAATAGACCCTTCTTCTACCTGGTGATCTGTGTCACCTTTGTCATGCATCAAAGTTTCATACAAGCATCAGTGTATTTCTGGGCTCTTTATTCTGTTCCATAAGTTACTTTGCCTATAACTATACCACTTTTACAGAAAGTCTTAATATCTAGCAGAGCAAATCCCTCATGTTATTCAATTTCTTTAGGGGTGTCTTGATTTTTTTGTTCTTCCATAAAAACTTTAGTATCGGCTTTCAGTTTCCATGAAAAACTCTATTGAGGTTAGTTGGAATTTCATTGACTCTGTATATCAGTTAGAGAGTTTACATCTTTATAATACTGAATTTCTTATCCATGAACATGTGTTATCTCTCCATTTATTTAGATTGTCTTTAATACTTTTTAATAAAGTATTATAATTTTCTTACTGTAGGTCTTATAGTTCTAGGTCTTGTTAGCTTTGTTGCTGTACTTTTTTGACTGTTGTAAATGATGTATTTTTACAATTGTTTTTTTTGTATGTTACTGATATATACAAAAGCAACCGATTTTTGAAAATTGATCTTTTAGCTAGTTGCCTTGCTAAAATATCTTATTACTTTGAATCACTTGCCTGATGATTCTTTTGGATTTTCGACCTAGGTAGTCATACCCTATACAAATATTGATAGTTTTGTTCATCCTTCCCCTCCTCCCTCGCTCCCTCCTTCCACCCTGCCCTGCTGTGTCCTACCCTGCTCTTCCCTCCCTTTCCCCCCCCCCCCCCCCCCCCCTCCCCTCCCCTCTCCTTCCCTTCCCTTCCCTACCCTTTTTCCTTCCTTTACCTTTTTCCTTTCCTTTCACTGCAATGTATAAGACCTTTGGTATAACGTTAAATAGAGGCAGAAATCATGGGCATCTTTGTTCCTGATTTTAAAGGAAATTCTCCTAAGATTTACTTACTGAAAACAATATGTAAGTTTTATGTAAGTGTTCTTTATCAGGTTAAGGACGTTTTCTTCTAATTTGCTAAGAGCTTGTATCATAAAAGGGTGTTGAATGTTGTCAATTTTTTTAATCTGTTGAGTTTATCATATGTTTTTTCTTTTTAAATCTGTTAATGTAGTTTTAGTTTGGACTCCTTTTGCTCTCAAGCAGAATTCTTTGCTCCAAAGCAGAGGCTGGAGCAAGGACTTAGGTTCAGATAGGTTATCTGAGAGCTGATTCCAGGAAGCAGGAGTGAAGGAGCAGGGAAAACGAGACCAGAAGGAAGGAAAGGCCCAATTAAAGGAGTAGGCATCAGAAGCTTGTTCTGAGACCTCTGATAAGACTACAGGAGGTCTCCCAGAATTGCCTACTGGCAAGGAAGAGTTTGGAAAGTATATCCACTGGCTCCTGTTCCCCCTTTGGGTGAGGATCGCATTCTAGGGTCCTTAACTCTCCTACACTTCTGGGAATCACTAGCTGGCAAGTAAATTGTTCCTAAAGCATTGAAGAAGACCGTGAGGCAACAAGCAAAAGAAGCCTGGTCTAAGTTTGGGGGTAGGTGGAGGGGTACTGGCAGCTTCAGGGGAGTCTAGGCTTGCACAAAATTATCTACTGTAGGAACAGCTGAAATCGGCAGAGAGCAGAAGTGATGTGACACAGAGCACCAACATAATAAATAATGTTTAAAACATTTCTTCTGTTGTTAAACCATCTTTGCATACCTGAGATAACGCCAACTAGGACGTGATTTTTTTTTTTTTTTTACACTGCCAGATTTGGTTTACTAGTATTTTTCTTATAACTGTTGCATTTATAATCATGGGTAAAACTGGCTCTGATGTTGCCTTCTCTGCCTGTACTTGTCTTGTTTAGATACTAAGTTTACACTGGCCTCATGGAAAGAATGAATGTTTTTATTTTCTCCATTCTCAGAAGGAGTTTTTATAAAATTAGAATTCCTAACCAGGCACAGTGCTGTGCTCCTATAGTCCCAGTTACTTGAGAGGCTGAGGCAGGAGGATCTCTTGAGCCCAAGAGTTCAAGACTAGCCTGGGCAATATAGCAAAACTCCATTTCTAAAACAAAACTAAATACTAATATATACATTTTTTTAAAAAAAAGAGTTACCCTTACTTGAACTTCTGCAAAAACCATCTAGACCTGGTATTTTCTTTAAGGGAAGATCTTTAAATTGCTGATTCAAGTTCTTTCCTTTTTTTTTTCTTTTCTCTTCTCTAGAAGACAGGATGTCACTTTGTTACCCAGGCTGGAGATCAGTGGCATAATCTTAACTTACTGCAACATCAACCTCCCACGCTCAATTCATCCTCCTAACTCAGCCTCCCAAGTAGTTGTGTCTACAGGTGCGTGCCACCACACCTGGCTAATTTTTGTATTTTTTGTAGAGATGAGGTTTTGTCATGTTGCCCAGGCTGGTCTCGAACTCTTGGGCTCAAGGGATCCTCCCACCTCACCTTTCAAAGTGCTGGGATTACAGGTATGACCCATTATGCCCAGCCTGATTCAATTTCTTTAATAGTTATAGAACCATTTAGACTTTTTATTTCTTCTTAAATAAGTTTGTTAAGTTATATTTTTCTGAAACTTGATCTACTTTGATTCCTATGTTGTGGCATAACTTATTTATATCTTCTTTATTTTTCACTGTGGTAAAATACATATAACCTAAAGTATACCAAATTAACCACTTTTAAGTGTACACCTCTGTAATTAATGTTACGTATGTTTTCATTGTTTCCCAACCCATCTCCAGAACTCTGTCATCTTGCAAAACCGAAACTAAACCCATTTACAGGACTCTCATTTCCCCTCCCCCACAGTCCCTGGCAACTGCTGCTCTATTTTCTGTTTCTATGATTTCGTATAACTGTCTTCCTAATCTCATGTTGATGTTTCCATTTACGTTCCTAATCATTTTTGCACAGACCTTCTCCTTCTTTGTGTATGATTTCACTGGAGACTTGCCTATTCTATTGAGTTTTGTGGGGAAGGGTTTTTGTGAAAACATTTTTTATTTTAATAGAGAGACAATGTCTCTGTTGCCCAGGCTGGCCTCGAATCCCTGAGCTCAGGTGATCCTTCTGCCTCGACCTCCCAAAGTGCTAGGATTATAGGCGTGAGCCACCTCACCCACACTTGATTAGGTTTTTTTGTTGTTTTACAAAACTAACTTGGTTTTAAGCTTTTCCCTACCATGGCTTTGTTTTCTATTGGATTGGCTTCTGTTCTTATCTTTGTTTTTACCTTTTGTTTTTACTTTGGGGTTTACTTTGTTTTGTATATTTTGTTGGATTGATTGAGTGATTGCTCTTATCTTTAGTTCCTTACATGTCACTTTTGGGTGCTCTTATCTTTAGTTCCTTACATGTCACTTTTGGGTTTAGTTCTGTCTGACTTTTGTACTGCTTAGTATAAGTTGGATATTGATTTCAGACTTCTTTTTTCTTCTTTTTTTTTCTTTTGAGATGGAGTCTCACTCTGCCACCCATACTGGAGTGCAGTGGCATGATCTTAGCTCACTGCAATCTCTGCCTCCCAGGTTCTTTCACTTCTGCAACACGAGTCCTGAGTGGACACAGAGTCATTGCCGGCCACCTAACCCAGACCGCCACCCACCAGAGTCCACCCCTTCCCTCACAGCTGGTACTTTCCCCGCAGCAATTCTGGATCACCTTCCAGCTAGGATTAAGGGTATCTTCCGCACTGAGTTCACTTTTCTTCCTTTCAGCTTCTTCACTTGTGGGGCACGGGCACTCATAGCTGCTGGCTCATGTGCATCTCGCATTAGGACCCGAAAGGGAAGGGCTTGTTCCTATCGGCTGTGGTTCAGAAAGTCCTAGGAAAACCTCTGCTCACGCCTGACTCAACGTGCCCATTCTCGAGGAGTAAGGTACCATGATTGGCCTTGTTTCCATTATCAGGTCAGCCTGTAGCCTTGGGGAGCAGAGACTTCAGCAGTAGCAGGAAGGAGATGCTGGGCAAACAAAACCAAAAGATGCTTAGGACCTAAAAATAAACACAGCCTTTGCCCTAAACAACCCCAGCTTGTTTAGGACAGACTTTCTCATTCGTTCACCAGTCCATGCATCCATCCACCCCCAATCCAGGAGTGATGAAGCAGCTACTGTGTGCCAGGCAGTGTCCTACACTGGATGGATTTACCAGTCCATGAGTTTCAGTTTTTGCCCTCATGGTTGACAGGCCAGTGTGGGGGAGAGGGAGGTTGATGTGTCAATGGTTAGAATGCAGTAAATATTTCTATCAAATAGATGGTCACATGCCCAGTATGTCCCAGCCAAGCAGGGCCTGCCCAGGAAGGATGGGAGACATTACAGGAGGAGGTGGGGGTGGGAACTGGGGCCTGTGGGTTCAAGGGAGGACGCTGGGCTGCAGAGGCCTTGCTTGGAGAGGGAATCATGCCAACCCCACTGTCTGTGCAGGTAGGATTCCCAAGCACTGTGCCTTCCAGAAGCTGTTTGGAGCACTCCAGGTGTGGATTACCTCCCTCCCCCAAGCCCCTCACGATGAGAAAGGCCCCAGAACCTTCCTTTGCTGTGTTGCTTTTCCCTCTTAAGGGTCTCCTGGGAGTCCAGCTCCCACCACTCCTCTTGTACCTGCTCAGGTGGGCTTTGACGGTCACCATGGCAGGCTATCATTCATGGTGACTTCACTTTTTCCTGGGTATGTGACCTTGAACAAAGTCATTTAAACTTGCCATGCCTCAGTTTCCCCATCTGTAAGATGGGGACATTAACAGTACCTGCCTCACAGAGTTAGGGGTTAATTGGTTAATATTTATAGAGTGCTTATGACAGTGTCCCACCTGTAGTAAGTGAGTGTTATTATTATTGCTGTTGTTTTGTTTATTATTATTATTATGATTCTGACTCAGTGGAGGACACAGAGTCTCCACTACAGCAATGCCCCCACTCCCATCCTGCTGTCCCAGCCCCTGGAACCACCTCCACAGCCCCTGGCTTGATTTTCAGGGAGGGTTCCTACTCTCAGTACTTTGCTGGCATGGGATCAGATTCCTCCAGGCTGGGGGTGCAGCTCCACCCTGTTCTCCTTTTCTCTGCTGTCCCCAGGTCCCGCCCCTTCCTGCCTGCATCATTCCCAAGTCCAGTGCCCTGTCCAGGGACATTCCTGGGTCCAGGCTGACAATGGCAGTGCTTGATGGCTGTGCACAGGAGTAACTGCCTTTGGCCTCAGCAGTGAGGGAAGGGCAGGACCTCACCCTGCCCTCCCAATCTGGGAACAGAGCTTGGCCAAAGTCTTGAGGATTCTGGGGCATCACTTTGGAAAGGCTCCATCTCGGGTTCCCCTGAGAAAGCAAGAAGACATGCTCTTCCTCTTCCTGATTGCAAGGGGTCTTAGGCAGAACTGGGGGATGAGAATGTGTGGCAATCCCCCAGGAAGGTCCTCTTGTCCATTGAAATCCGTGTCTTACCAGCTCACTGCTTCAGGGGCTTCCTCCCTAGGAATATACTGAAACATCTCAGGCCCCAACACCCCCAGCCCAAGGATCCCTCCTGGAGGGAGGGAGAGGATGGAGGACATCAGGCAGGTCAGAAGATGGAGGTCACGGTTTGGGGGTGTGGCTGTAGCTAGACTGACCCCCATTCTCCATCTGTGCCTGGATTGCTGGGGACTATTATGAGATGCATTTCCTGAGGCTCTGGGCCTCAAGCTGGCCCTGAATGAGCTGGGTCAAGGTCAAGTTTAGGTTGAAAACTGAGTGGAATGTTAAGGTTTATGCAGACTTACACCGGGCATTTAGCAGGAGAAGCTCCAATTCCTGTCCAGGGTTCGTTAGAAAAGCCCAAGTCGCTGTCCCCTTTTGCTATGGTGACTGCATGTCCTGGACAGGTCCTGCCTTTGGATGGTCACCACCCAGGGGTGACTCCAGCAATGGATTTCATGGGATTTGGGGTTCATAGGCCTGACTCTCCCCTGTGCACACACAGTACGCCAGAGTCCTGTGTATACGTGTCTCACACACAGGCATGTGTGCACCCGTGGCCTGCCCCGCCCCTTGCAAAGGAACCAGCGGGGAGGACTGGGTTCTGCCCTGCTTATCAGCAGCTTCCCAGCTTCCTCTGCCTGGATTCTTAGAGGCCCGGGGTCCTAGAACCGGCTGGTGCACGTGGCTTCCCAAAGACCTCTCAGATAATGAGAGGAAATGCAGTCACCAGTTTGCAGAAGGCTGGGGATTTTGAGCTGTGGCTCAGACCTGCACGCTGACCTGCGCCCTCCGTCTCCCTCCAGGCAGCCCTTGGCTGGTCCCTGTGAGCCCGCGGACACCACCAGAAATGTTCTCTTTCAGTTGCGGGACCCTGACCCTGAGCCTGACCCTGGCCCTCTTTGCCCTGGTCTGCTGTCCAGGTAAGCCAGGTTCTTGCGGCTCCTGATTTGGCACATGCCAGCTGAGAGGGTGGGGGTGCCCCGTTTCCTGTGGCTTCAGGTAGAAGAGATGGCCCAAAAGTTGCTGAGGTTGTGTTTTTTTTTTTTTTAAGACAGGGTCTCCATCTATCACCCAGGCTGGAGTACAGTTGTATGATTATGGCTCACTGTACCTCCCTGGGCTCAGGTGATCCTCCCACCTCAGCCTCCTGAGTAGCCAGGGTCACAGGTGAGAGCCACCACGCCCAGCAAACTTTTGTATTTTTTTTTATAGAGATGGGGGATCTGGTTTCGAACTCCTGGACTCAAGTGATCCACCTACCTTGGTCTCCCAAATTGCTGGGATTACAGGCATGAGCCACCACACCCAGCCTGCGGAGGCTTTTTAAATGTTTATTTTTTATTTTGATTATAGACAGGTTCCTGCTCTGTTGTCTAGGCTGGAGTGCAGGCTGTGATCATAGCTTGCTGCAGCTTCCAACTCCTGGGCTCCAGTGATCTTCCTGCCCTGCCTCTGCACTGCAGCCTCCCTTCCCCAGAACCACTGCAGGGCGTGCCACGCCCCTGCATGCCTTTGCCCACGTGTCACCGTCTGGGTGAGGCCTTCTTGGCACACACTATTTAAGCTCCCTTTCTGGAGCTTTCCCGCCATCTGACCGGCTGGGTGCTCTGCCTGTCACTGTTCGCTGGAGCCCCGCCTGGGCAGCATTGGGTCTGCTTTGATCATTGCTGTATCCCTAGAGCCTGCTGCTTTGAACAAAGCAGGTGTTCAAAAACTGTTTATGGAAGACAGAAAAGGAGGGAGGGCCACAGAGGAAACAGGGAGGGCTTCGTGGTGCAGGGGACATTCGGGCTGACCTTAAAGATCAGTGGAACCCTGCTCCACAAAGATGGAGCACAGCCTGAAGAAGACTCATCTGGAGCTGATGGGCAGATGGGCTGGAGGTAGGAGAGCCAGAGGTGGGGTGCCAGCTGGGGGGCTGAAGGAAGGAGAGCCAGAGATGGGGTGTCAACTGGGGGTGGCCCCCTGGTCTAGCTGGGGCCATGACACCTGACGAGGGGTGAGTAGCAGCCGGGCCCCCCACGGCCTTTCCTCTTGAGCCCCTGACTCAGGAGCCAGACTGCCTTGGTGGACAGCTCCACTGGAGGGAGTGGGGGGACAACCACTGCCCAGTGTTTCTGGTCTTCCAGGGTCCGGTGAGAAGGCATTCAAGGTACATGTGAGACCAAAGAAGCTGATGGTTAAGCCCAAGGGGTCCCTCGAGGTCAACTGCAGCACCACCTGTAACCAGCCTGAAATGGGTGGTCTGGAGACCCCTCTAAATAAGACTGTGTTGGCTGAGCAGACTCAGTGGAAACATTACTTGATCTCAGACATCTCCCAGGACACGGTCTTCCACTGCTACTTCATCTGCTCCGGGGAGCAGGTGTCATCGAGTTTCAACGTCAGCGTGTACCGTGAGTGGCTGTGCCCGGGGCCCTCCCCTCCCCTGGGGCAGATCCTCTGTCTACTGAATGCACACGGAGCCCCTCTGTGCCCACTCATGGGCACTATCGTGGTGGGCCCCACCTCCCTGAGCTCCTGTGGTGACAAGGAACAAGATCCTTGGTTGGATGCCTTGAGCCCAGTGGCATCTCAGAAGCAGACAACCCAAGTTTTGAGTCTTGCTTAGGGGAGGACAATCTAACCAAGGCTTAGCCAAATCCAGAAGTCATTTCCCAACATAGCTGAGTCACCTGAGCACCCCATGTCTTATGCCAAGTAGTTGGGGTCACCATCCAGAGTGCTGGCTCCATCCACCTCATGATGAGAGGGTTGAGGTGTCACCCAGGGTTTTTATCTTCCCCTTAGGGCCCATGGCAAATCTGTGGCTATCACACATCTGCACATGAGCCATGAAAATTTCCAGATGGGCCGGGATAGTACGTCTAGGCTCTAAGGGTGTCACCTGGGTCCATTCCATCATCAGCTGCAGTGGACCAATGAATAGAAAGATGTCTTAAATCCAACATAATTCTCCCAGGGTGGGAGGTGGGGTGAGTGGGGTGAAGTATTCTAGTTCAAAAGGGAATCCAGGGTAGCCCCTCAGGTGGTTTCATAGGTGAGGAATCATGGTGACCATGACCCTGACGCTGGAGAACCTGGGCAGGTCTGGCTCTGGTCCCAGCCCCTAAGTGAGGAATGGAACCTCACGTCACAGCTCAGCTCCTTGAGTGCCCAGTTCCAATGAGCACTCCCATCTAAGTCTCTCTCAACGTCATCACCTAACTGTTTAATTTTTGAAATTTGTATTTCGTTTCTGAAGGAGAGGGAGACAGGTGCAAACTTTCATGTCTTTCCAGCTGGCTGTACAATTTTTGAACCTTGTCCTCGTGAATGCCTGGTCACCCGAAACCATCATGTCTGTGAAACTACCACCCAGTCCAGGCTTTGTCCTCAACTGCTGCCCTCTGCCTCTGCACTGGAGAGGCCCAGGCCGCCTCCTCCCAAACCATGATATACCACAGTGACAGGAGATGGCCCTGGCCGGGAGGCTGCTGGGACAACACCCCCATCCTGACCGGACCTCCCTCCTTTGTCCCCTGCAGAGCCTCCAACGCAGGTCATCCTGACGCTGCAGCCCACGTGGGTGACCGTGGGCAAGTCCTTCACCATTGAGTGCAGGGTGCCCGCCGTGGAGCCCCTGGACAGCCTCACCCTCTTCCTGTTCCGTGGCAATGAGACTCTGCACAGTCAGACCTTCGGGAAGGGAGCCCCTGCCCTGCAGGAGGCCACAGCCACATTCAACAGCACGGCTCACAGAGAGGACCGTCACCGCAACTTCTCCTGCCTGGCCGTGCTGGACTTGCTGTCTCGCGGTGGCGACATCTTTCACAAACACTCAGAACCGCAGATGCTGATTATCTATGGTGAGGGGGCTCCACGG
Source organism: Sapajus apella (assembly GCF_009761245.1). Classification (NCBI taxonomy): domain Eukaryota; kingdom Metazoa; phylum Chordata; class Mammalia; order Primates; family Cebidae; genus Sapajus; species Sapajus apella. The sequence continues at coordinate 18,250,542 of NW_022436988.1, forward strand.
ATGGAGGGGGAGTGAGAAGGCACTCTCAGCCCCGTGGGGGAAGAAAAGCCTCGAGCCCGACTTGGGAAGCACACCCAGGCCCCCACCCTTTGCCCCGAGGCTTCCCTCTTACTCCCTCTTCCCCCAAGTTCTCTCCGCATCCCTAGCTTGGGCCCCAACAGTTCCAGAGGTCAGGACAGCTCAACTAGTTCCTTGGCCACCATGGAGCCCATGGCCTTGACCGCTCTCCCTGGCCTTGGCTTCTCTCTACAATGAGAAGTTTGACCTGACTGCCCCCCGAGGTCCCCAGAGCTCTGCTGTTTGGTGGCTCTGCATGGCCGGCACATTCCCTGTCCTCAGGGAGCTTGGCATGAACTCACTCAGCTCTGCCTGAGAAGGGGCTTGGCTGGGACCATGCCACCCTCCAGGCCATGGTGTCCAGCAGCTATACACTGGTCCCAGGGCTGCTGACAAGAGGACATCTGCCCTTGCAGTCTCACAGAAGTCCGCTGGTAGCCTGAGCCCAGGGCCACCTTTCTTCCAGATAATAATTTTAATGCAGACACTATTCGCCACTCATCTCTACAACCTGGGGTGACTGCAGGATGGATGAGCGGGCGGCAGGGGCTGGGGGCCAGGTAGGGGGTCGACTTCCACTCTCTTTTGGTCCCTGGTATCTGGGATCACTGGACGTCTAAGACCCTTGCCCTTCCACCCCCAGAGCCCGTCCCGGACAGCCAGATGATCATCATCATCTCGGTGGTGTCAGCGCTGCTGTTCCTGTTTGTGACATCCGTCCTACTCTGCTTCATCTTCAGCCAGCACTGGCGCCAGCGGCGGACGGGCACCTACAGGGTGCGAGCAGCTTGGAGGAGGCTGCCCCAGGCCTTCTGGGCATAGCAGGCATGAGTGGCGTGGCTACCGCCATGGTGGCCACTGGAACTCAGTGTGGCTCCTCAGAGTTGAGGTCCAGCTCTGGGCGAAGGACTGTGACAGGCAGCAGAGGACTCTAGGGACATCGCCTTTTCTAGCCTGAATACACACTCCTGGACTGAGCCTGTGCCCACAGTGTCTCCTCCAGGGATGACAACAGCCAGGGAGGCGAGCCACCACAGGGGGACCCCTTTCCCCAGATGCCTCCCTTCCCACCCAGGCCCCCATCTGGCCTAAGTAGCTCATTCCTACTGAGGGAGGGTGGGGAAAACACCCTGGCCCGGCAGGCAGAGGACACTGTGTTCTGGCCCCAGGAGACCTCTGGCCACAGCAGGACAAAGTTCTGACCTCTCCTTTCTGCCAACAGAACCGCTTCCTGGGGCGAGGGGTGGGGGCCCAGGTCTCCCCCACTACTCTGGGCCCCTCCAGCCACCTCCAAGGGGCCTTCAAAGCTGTGGAAAACAGAAGCAACCCCCACTCCCGTCTGGCTCTATTACTAGGCTGGAAGGAGACTTCATCATCCCAGAGAGAGGGGTGAGGGAGAGAGGGCGGGGGCTGTGTTCCCAGGCCTCCCCCTGCTCCAGGCGGGAAGCGGTGAGGCAGAGGCAGCTGCTGTGGCTTCAAGGGCCTGGGTGCTGCCTGAGCTCTGACACCATGGCACAGATCAGGCCCATCCAGCGACTCCTGGGGGTGGAGCAGGGACTGATTCCCCAGGAGAAGAGGGCCTGGCTGAGGCTGAGGGAATGAGAAGGACCGCCAGCCATGGGCACAGAGGAGGAGAGGGAGGTGCAGGAGGGGCCCACGGCTGTATCGCGCCCACGGAGCGCGAAGCTGGTGCAGGTCTCCGGGCCAGCGTCTGTCCTCACAGGAGGCTCTCGGCATCATAGTAGTCTGGGGAAACAGCAGCCTAATCTTGACTCCTTCCTGCCTCAGTGGACCCCAAAGAGGAAAAGGGAGGGGGACAGGCCAGTTGCCCGCAGCAGTGATGGTAGGAAACCCCCAACCCCGGCTGGAGGGCACCCGGGCCCTCCTGGCCTCCTGATTCACTCCCAGGCCTGGGCCCCGCTGCCCCCAACCCCAGCCTACCTGAAGCCGGCGGTACATCAGCGCCCACAGTCCCTGTGGCACTGGGGGGTGGGGGTGGGGGCACAGCCCTCCTGAGATGGGGGAGAGAAAAAGGCCCCATCAGAGGCCTGGGGTGGCCTCGGGGGTCTCACCCACAAGTTATCTCCACTGACCAGCAGCCCCTGTACAGCTCTTCCAGCCTGGCCCCAGAGCAGAAGCCTGGCAGCACCCAGCCTCACTTACGCCTCCCTTTCCCTGGAGGCAGGAGGCCAGTGCTGAATCCTGGGCGCATCCTGCAAGTGGGGCTGACACGCGGGAGTGGGGAAGAAGGGGGCCGGGAAGAAGGGGGCCGGCCAGGGCAGCAGGGCACTCGGGGAGGGCATCGGGTAGGACAGGTAGTGGTGGTGAAACACCAAAGGCCCTTTCTCTTGCGTGTCCATCTCCTCCTCCTCCTCAGGCTCTTCCTGCGGAACCTCCAGGTAGACCTGGGGATTGTGCAAAACAGGGAGGGGAAATGAGAATCCAGGACTCCTCCATTCCCCTGAGTTATTCCCTCTAGATATGCTTTGTAAAAATGGCTTGTGTTTACTCAGCATTTACTACATGCGGGCAAGGCATTTTGGAGACATTTACTCCTTACGATGTAGATGGGAAATCTGAAGCTCAAAGAGGTTGAGCAACTTGTCTAAGGCCACCCAGCTCCTAAGGCATAGCAGGGACTGGAAGATTCCAGGTGTGAACCCACAGCTCGGGCCAGTAGTCCACTGAGCTGTCCCCGGCCTCATCCCCAGCCCCTGGACCCACCTATGTATGTGTCATCACTGAGAGCCCAGGGGTGAGGGATGGCAGTAGTTCCTCAGGGTCTCCCCCTGCCTGGATTCCTTGAACCCCTCTCCGCCTCCTCTGAGCTGACTAGCATCCTCTCTCCACCCAGTCCCTGCTTCTCCCAATTTCAGGATGCTCATTGTTGGCTGAGTAAAGCTCAGCCTTAGAGCTATATGCACACGCACGCACACCCACTTGCACACACACACACACACTTGCACATGCGATGCGCACACACATACTTGCACACACAGCCACACACGTTTCCCCCCATTCTGTCTCCTGACTCTGCCCCTGCCAGCCTGGATGGGGTACACACCCCTTGCCTCCTCCAAGGGTCAAAATCCTACCTGGCTTTCAAGGGCTGGTTCTAAGTTCCCCTGCTCCTCCAAGGAGCCTGTCCTCAACCCCCAACCCGGTGCACATTTGTGCTTTGTACCTGTCCATGTGCCATCACAGCCAACCTGGCCTTGTATTCCTAACCATTCATTTATTCATTCACTTGTTCAACAAATATCAGCTAAGCCCCTCCACAGTGGCAGGCACCAGGCCAGGTGCACATGATAAATGGGGGCAGGGTTACCAGGGTGCCTGCCCTCCTGGAGCCTCAAGTCCAGTGTCGGGGAGGGGGGGCACTCCAGGGAAACCTCCTTGAAAACAAGACCTGGGTGTTCTGGACTTTGGGGGGGTCTCTTTCCCCCACCACCCACCTTTCATGGATACTGAAACAGGCCTGATACATAACAGTTGCCAAGCAGCCCCAGCCAGAGAGACAGACTGGCTTCCTGCTCCTCTGTCTCCCAGTTCTTCTTCCCCCTGAACAGGAACCCCAGCTGGATCCCCATCCCTGGACCCGCAGGTGAGTGACCCCGGTGGACCACCCACACACACCTGAGGGCAGGGCGAGGCGGGCCCGGGCTGCAGCGCCCCGGCCACCAGGCGACTCAGCAGCAGCTGGTGCATCTGCGCGTTCTGCAGCATCATCAGCTCCAGCAGGTCTAGGAAGCGAGTTCAGCAAGCCCAGGCCGGGCGCCTCCGGGCCCCCCGCCCCCTGACACCCCTGTCCCCAGGAGCGCAGAATGGATGGGCGGGTTGTGCTGCAGGGACTCCCAGAGAATGTGTGAGGCAGAAGGGGGTGAGTGGTGGTGATGGTGGTGGTGTAGAGGGGGGCGGGGGGACGCGGGAGTCTCACCTTCCTTCACACGGCCTGGCTGCAGGGGCGCAGGTGGGACGGCCCATGAGAGGGGCTGCAGGACGGTGACCCAGGGCTGGGGGCGTGCGCGGAGTCAGCCAGGCAGGGTGGGGAGAATGGATGGGGACACGTTGCGAGCCCAAACCCTCCCGGCCAGTGGCCTCCCTAACCCCGCAGGGGCCGAGTTCTCCTCTCCAGCCCCGTGGAATGCCCGCTCCCTGCCACGCCTCTTCCTCTTGGTTTGGGGGTTTCTCTCCTCGCCCTGCGCCCACGCTTTTCCTTCCCAGGATCTGGCCCCTCCAGGGACCGCTCCCCGCTCTGTCGTGCCCCAAGCTAAGGCAGGATCTGCTCCCGGGCTCAACCCTCACCGTCGCGGCTGCGCTCTGCGGTGGGGAGCGACCCCAGCTCCTGCCCGCCCCAGAGGCCATGGCTGGTGTCGGTTGCCTTAGCGACGCCGAGGACGCAAAGGTCTCTTCCCACGCATGCGTGGAGCCTCCCCTCCCCCTCCTCCCGCCTCGTGCTCCTGGGTGCTCCATCTCTCTATTCCCTCCTCTTACCTCCATCGCGGACCTGGGGTCCCCAGGAGCCCTACCCCACCACCAGGAGGCCCATCTCCTCCCGGGGATGTCCACCTCCCGCCGCGCTGCTCCGGGCTTCCCTCCCTGAATCTTGCCAGTCCCCAGAACTGGGGCTGGGTTGGTGCGGGGGAGGGAGGCGTGCCATGTTTGTTGAGTGAATAAGCAAGTGGCTGGGGAGGCTTGGTTTTCGGGTCCCAGAGCCGGATTGACTCAGCTGATGAGTTCAAGAGAAACAGAGACTTTTGTAGGAGGAGGCTGGGGGTTAGCAGAGGATCTGCTCCCTGTCACTCTATCAGAGAGAGGGGCTTCCTGCCAGCAAAGAGTGGTTTTTGGAGCAGACCAAGGAAGGAAACATCGCCAGAATTCATGGAATTGGCTGGGGGCTCTGGCTGGAAACACGTGGCCAGCTTCTGGCCTCTCTCCTTGCAGCTGTTTGCCCCCTGTTTCCTGGCCAAGGTGAACCACTGCTCCTCAGACAAGGAAACTCGTGGTGACTTCAGCACCGTGTCCCAGTACTGTCTCCCATACTGGAAAAGTTACCGAAGCATGCATTCTTTTCACAGGAAGTTAGCGAAGTTAGTTCCTTGCTTAAGAACAGGTGAAAGGGGAGATCTATTTCTGCAGCTGTGAGCATCCTAAGATAGGGCCCCGGCAGCAGTCAAGGAAAATCCAGACAGGAAGCTGGGATTAGCACCCCGAGTCGATTTTCCCCCACTCTCCATGTCAGCTCCCCTCCTGGCAGTCCTGGAGTTAGAACCAGGAAGACGGTTCCTGCCTCCCCCTTTGCACCCTGGCCCCTGTCTCTAGGGGAGGGGGGCTTGGGCAGTGCTTTCCTGTCCCCATGGGTCTTATGTCTTCAATAGCCATCAACAGGCTGAGATCCAGGCACCGGGGTCACAGTCCCCCAGTGAATGGAACACAAAGGTGCCTCTCTCCGCCTCCACTCTCAATCCAGGTAGAAAGAGAACCACCCACTTTGCTCATCGTCAACCAACCTTGACCAAGGAAGCATCTGCATGTGCAAGGTGCCATCTGAATGCTGGAGACATAAGCAGTGTGGTCACTGGTCCCAGCATTGTTGGGAAGTGAAAATGTATCCATGAAAAGAGAGCAGAAAGGTAAGACTACGAGCCAGGGATCATGAAAAAGAGAGGACTTGATCGCGGAGGGATGGGGTTCCAAGGAAGGCAGTCCTTGTTGGGGCCAAGCAGCATGGGAAGACAGGCGCTGTCAGGCTGGGGACACAGCCCAAGCCAAGACCCAGCTGTATGAATGGATAGGACCTGAGATGACCCAGTGGGTCAAACTGACTGTGGAAGAGGAGCTGAGCAGGGAGCAGAGGCCCAGGGACAGGTCACACTTGAATGCCAAGGTCTGAAATTGAAGCTTGGCCCTGTGGGTAATGGAGAGCTGTCGGTGGGTTTCAAGCAGGAGGGAAATGCCGAGCCATGTGGCCAGCTGTGTTTCAGGCAGATGCTTCTTGTCCACCTTTGTCATGTCAACCAAAGTTAGAAACGACAAATGTCTGACAGGCGTCAGGTGCGTTGGCTTGTGCCTATAGTCCCAGCTACTCAGGAGGCTGAGGCAGGAGGATCACGTGAGCCCAGGAGTTTGAGATGCTGTGAGCTATGATCATGTCACTGCACTCCAGCCTGGGTAGCAGAGTGAGACCTAGTCTCTAAAACAAACAAACATATGTCTGATGGGGATGCATCCTCCCAATAGAATACTGTTCAGCCATGGATAATGTGGGAATAGAATATCTCTGTTGATGTGGAAAGTTGTCCAACAGAGTTGAGTCAAAAATATCAGTCAGCAGAGTAAAATCTTATTTTTGTTTTAAAAATCATATGCGTAAGGCCAGGCACGGTGGCTCACGCCTGTAATCTCAGCAGTTTGGGAGGCTGAGGCAAGCAGAGCACTTGAGGTCAAGAGTTGGAGACCAGCCTGGCTAACATGGTAAAACCCTGTCTCTACTAAAAATACAAAAATTAGCTGGGTGTGGTGGCAGGTGGCTATAATCCCAGCTACTCAGGAAACTGAGGCACGAGAATCACTTGAACCTGGGAGGTGGAGGTTGCAGTGAGCCAAGATCATGCCACTGCACTTCAGCCTGTGCAACAGAGACTCCATCTAAAAAAAAAAATTCATATGCATATACATGTGTGGATATATATGTGCATGTGTGTGTGAATACACACACACACACAGATCCAACTGTGGAGCAGCCGTCAGAGCTGGCCTGTATGCCCCAGCCTAGCCAGGGTCTTCTGTAGAGGATTCTTGCACTCATCTGTAGCCCCTCCACCCGAGAACACCTGGCCACAGGTGAGACAGGCCAGAAGGTGGCCAGGAGCAGCCCACAAGCAATAATGGATGGGACTTGACAGCTAAACGCGCAGCCTCCCAACTCAGTGTGACAACTCTGAGGTGCGTCCCACCGAGCCTCTCAGTGATGCCCGTGGGCTTGTGCCCGAGTGGCCCACAGTGACCTGCTCAGAAATGCACACTTCACTGCCTTTTCTCCTCTCTCTGCCCCTTCTCCACTCTCTCGTAGTGCTCTGTGGGATCTCCTTCCAAAGAAACGACTGCTCCCCAAGACTTGTGTCACAGTTGGCTTTTGTAGGAATCCCAACGAAGACATCAGCTTCCTGCTCACTCCGCATCTGCCTCCCGGCCACTGAAAACTCCTGGAAAAGGGACTTAAGTAGCTCTGTGATACGTTTGCATTCAGAGATGTGAAATACTGAAATAGACATTGAAGAGAATGGGTTTGGGTGTACAATGGTCCATAGATTCAACTGAGGGTAGACTGAAGGCAGGGAGCCCAGCAAAGAGGCTGCCACCCTTGTCCCTCTAAGGAAGGCTGCAGCAGGCTAGAGGTACTGTAGGAAACAGGAAGAGGTGATCATTCCAGAACCTCAGAAGTGAAAGCACATGTTAACTGCATACGAAACTTGTATTTTAAAAAACAAGGCTGAGAGAAAAGCTATCTGGCTTGTGGTATTCAATTCGATTTCTTTGTCAATACAAACAGAAGCATTTGCCATGAAGAAAGGAAAGCCACACACTTATCTGCCTGAGCTATTTTGCTTATAGAAGATCTCGCATCAGTGCAGCAGAATAGCGGGTACCTCACGTCCCTGCTCTTTGCCTTGCCTACTATTGTTTTCTTTGAGACACTGAATACTCCACCTATTTCCTTTTTATTTTCTTTTCAATAGGAACTCTTGTTGTCATCTTTGGATTATTTTGTGTTTCAGATTTTTTTTTTTTTTTTTTTTTGTATCCCAAGACAGTATGTACTAAAATTCCTCCCCATTGCCTTGGTAAATCTATTTTTGGGAATAAGCTAAGCCTAGGAAAATATTTATACTCAAACGTGTTCATCATAGTGTTATTTTTAAAGGTTAAAAATTGAACATTTGGCTGACCCTGGTGGCCCATGCCTGTAATCACAGCACTTTGGGAGGCTGAGGTGGGCGGATCACTTAAGGTCAGGAGTTCAAGACCAGCCTGGCCAACATGGTGAAACCCCATCTCTATTAAAAATACAAAAATTAGCTGAGCATGGTGGCGCGTGCCTGTAATCCTAGCTACTAGGGAGGTTGAGGCAGGAGAATTGCTTGAACCTGGGAGGTAGAGGTTGCAGTGAGCTGAGGTGGCACCATTGCACTACAGCCTGGCCAACAGAGTTCGACTCCGTCTCAGAAAAAAAAAAAAAAAAAAAATTGAACGTTACCCAATGTCCAGTAATAGAGAGATAGTTGAGTGAATGAAGGCAGTTCACTCAAAGGAATATTGTGGACCTATTAGAAATCATGGAACTGCGAAAATAAGCTACCCCCTCTTTTCTTCAGATGAAATTGGAGAGAAAAGGGCCTTTCTAAGAATCCAGGTGGAAATGTTAAAGCTACTTTTGGTACATTTGAGGAAGCGTTGTTCAGAGAGTGACCCCAGGACATCAGCCCTTTCCTTGGGCCCAGTTTCTAAAGAGACACAAATTAGAAGAAGCTGCAACGTGAAAGTTGAAGGAGAGGAAGTAAATATTGCTCTGCAGAATGATGTGATTGACTGGATATCTGGGAGAGAGGGAACCTTGAGAATTCAACAGTGAAGAAACTCCAATTTTGGCTTAGAGGCTCTAGCAACACTGTTTCTGCGAATCATGCTTATTCTGGTGAGATGCTCGGTGTGGCTTTGTCCAACAGACCCCTGCTGGTGCTCTGAGGACTTAGAGGTGAGCGCATTGCACAGGCGGGATGCCCCGTGATGGGGACCTGGCTTCGAGGTCCCACTCCATTGGAACTGCACTGTGGGGCAGAGTTCCAGAGCCTCCCCTCCTGGCCCCTGGAGTCAGGGCGCCCCCACCCATGGGGGAGCATGCTGCTGCAGTTCCCAGGAAATCACCTCAACGAAACTGCTCAGGGAGGAAGCTGACAGGGCAGGCCAGGAGCGGGGATGGAGTGTGGTGTGAAGTGGGGTGTGACTGGGCCAATTCCTGTGGGTCAGGTTCTGAGAGCTGGTTCTGTTTCGCAGAATTATTTTGTTTGTGGGTAACTGAAACTCAGTTGAAACTAGGTTAAGAAGAAAGGGTGGGCTTTTTTGGCTCATGTGACAGGACAGTAATGGAGCTGGTCTGTAGTTTAACTGGTTCAGAGACTCAAACAGTGTCTTCAGGTCCCTCTCTCCTCCTTTCTTCCCTCCCTGCCTCCTTCTTTCCTTTCTTTCCTCCCTTTTTCTCCCTTCCCCTCCCTTTCTCCCTCCTTCCCTTTCCTTCTTCCCTTCCCTTCCCTCTGTCCCACTTTCCCTCCCTCCTTCCCTCTTCCCTCCCTCCCTCCTTCATTCTCTCCCTCCCTCCCTCCCTCCTTCTTTCCTTCCTTCCCTACCTCCCTTTCCCTTCCCTCCTCCTTCCCTCTTCTTTTTCTTTCCTCCCTCCCTCCCTTCCTTCCTTCCCCTCTTGCACCTCTCCTTCTCTGTTTGATGTTCCTGTTCCCTCCTCCTACAGAGAAGCTTCCTTCACAGGTGGGAGACACACCCCGGCTCCTTCAGACACATTTAGAAATTCCCAAGACCAGAGAGATTGTCTTTCTTTTGTCTCAGTACATGTAACTCCCAGGGAAGGACTATGATTGGTCCAGCTTGAGTCATGTCCCCAGGTTTTGGATGTACCACTATGGTCCACAGGATTGCCAGAGGTGGGTGACATTCCCCTTCCTGTTGTAGGGGAGGAGGTCATCCTTTAAGCAGCAAGTCGGAAGAATCACATATTTGGATGGAATAGGGGAAGAGCCGTTCCCCAAAGGAAGCCAAGAGAGGGAAGCATTCATTCCTCTTAGGCTGTGGAGAAAAAGCCATATTTCACATACAGCGTTCATTGTTCAATCATGCCCATCCCTAGTCCAAAGACACTTTGTGCAAATTAGAAAAATTATCCTTGTACCTTAGGCATTTTTGCTGCCATCTTTCAGAACATCATCATCTTAAGCATACTACTCTACAATGCTTGCAACGTGCTTGGTGCCCAGAACTGTGTAGTGCGCAACCCATGCAACTGAATGTAGCAGCCCTGCTGCTCACATGTGGTAATTCCCCTCCAATTATTCCAATCCCTCTTATAAAAAGCTCTTGCCCTGTAGAGCTTTGGGCAGTGGTGAGGTAGAAACCAAGGGGTAGAGCCATAAATGGGAATAACGGCAGCTCCCACCCCCTCTTCTCCCGTGCCCACAGACAGGAGCAGTGGCCAGGTGATCATCAGGGTGGTGATCAGCAGCAAAGTGAACTGAAGCCACAGCAGGGCTGGGGGTGATGACAGGGACCCTGAGGAGCAGCCTCGGGGAGACAGCATGGGAAGGAAATGGGAAAAACTGTTTGCTTTTCCTCCAAACACTGGAAGAAGCAGATGCTTGCCAAGAAGAGGGGGGGCTGGGCAGGTGCTTGGATGACATCAGCAATGAAACTCCAGCAAGAGGGAGCGAGTGTGTGTGGCTGTAGTTGTGGGTGGGTGTGTGTGTGCTTGTGCTGTGGTGTGTATACGCACAGAGGGCACTCAGAGCCTTGTGTCTGTGCGATGTGGCATTTGTGTTGCTCGGGGCACAAGTGTGCCTGTGGGCGCATATAGGAGCCATGTGTATGTGCACGAGCCTGCTGTGTGGGTGCGAGTGTGTGTACATGTGTCTCTCCAGTGAGTGGAGCTGGAGGAAGAACCACGTGCCGGTGCCCCTCCACTTACTATGGGCTCTGTCCCAACAAACCCATGTGAAGTTGAAAAAATCCTAAATGGGCCGGGTGCCGTGGCTCACACCTGTAATCCCAGCATTTTGGGAGGCTGAGGTGGGCAGAACACATGAAGTCAGGAGTTTAAGACTATCCTGGCCAGCGTGGTGAAACCCCATCTCTACTATAAATACAAAATTAGCCAGGCGTGGTGGTACATGCCTGTAATCCCAGCTACTTGGGAGGCTGAGGCAGGAGAATCACTTGAACCCGGGAGGTGGAGGTTGCAGTGAGCCAAGATTTCGCCATTGCACTCTAGCCTGAGCAAAAAGAGTGAAACTCTGCTCAAAAACAAACAAAAAAAAAGAAGAAAAGAAAAAATTCTAAATGGAAGTCAGAATTCTCTGCATGGAGAACACCAGTGTCACACCTGGTTTAGGAACCAGCCCTGGGGTCTGAGGCGAGTCTGTGGGGACCACAGACCACAGCCAGAGCAAGGCCGAGCTGGGAGTGAGGCCTGGCAGAAACTTCTGGAACCAGGAGCAGCCTGGCCCCCAGGAGGGGCTTGACTAGGACTAAAGCTGTGTCCACAGGTCTGGGCGGAGCTGCTGTGGGGACAAGGAAGGGCAGCCCCTCCCCAGGCCTCCCTATGCTTCCGTCAAAGGCCGCTCTGACGCGGGCTCAGCTCAGGGCACGGGGAAGCCGCCGGAGCTCTGGGCTGCCGGGAAAGATGGTGGCACAGGACTGCCAAGGCTGATGGATTTGGGAGAACCAGGGCTCAGGGACAGGGCTCCCCAGGGGCTTCTCCAGCCTGCAGCCAGGGGGCACTTCACAGCGGCTCCACTAGGGGTCACCAGAGCTCCAGAGTGGAGGAGCGAGGGGGTCCATCAACCTGGCCCCCAGCACAGTCCTCCCTCAGCCAGGGACAGATGTCCAGCAAGGGGGTGGGTGTGGGGGTGGAGAAGCAACCTCAAGACGCCTGTGTGGTCCAGCTAAACAGCCGGAGGAGGGGGTGTGTGTGCACGTGTGTGTGGTGTGTGATGTGAAGGTTGAGTGTACAGATGGGCATACGCTTGGCGCATATCTAGTGACCATGTAGGTGGCACTTAGCCCATGTGAACAGGAGCATGTTACGTTGTGAAAGTCCATAAACGCACAGGCACGGCTGTGTGTGTGTGTGTGTGTGTGTGTGTGGCTGTGGGAGAGTGTGTGGGTGTGTGTATGGCCGTGGCTGTGGGGGTGTTTATGGGTGTGTGTGTGTGTGTGTGGGTGTGTGTGTGTGGCTGTGGCTCTGGGGGTGTGTGTGTGGCTGTGACCATGGGTGTATGTGTGGTTGTAGTTGTGGGTATGTGTGTGTGTGCTGTGGTGTGTGTACACACAGATAGGCACACAGTAAGAGTCTTGTGTTTATGTGATGTGGCATTTGTGCTGCTCAGGGCGGGAGTGCACCTGTGGGCACATATAGAAGCCATGTGTATGTGCAGGAGCCTGCTGTGCTGGTGCGAGTGTGTTTGTGCGTGTGAGCTGGAGTGTGTGTGGTAATGGGCATAACAGCAGAGGAGGCGTCCGTGAACATATGAAGGATGATTTGCACGCGGCTGAGCCTGCGGGAACACAGCTTTTGTGTGGGTGCGTCTGTGAGTGTGCACTCACGTAACTGTGTGAGTGTAAGCCAGCGCGTGCCTCGGGAGTGCTTCTGGAAGTCAGTGAGAATGGAGATTCGAGTGTGAGTTAAGCCTGTGTAAACTGTCGAGGTTGGGAGAGGAACCGCCTATGTGGCTCATACGTGTGCACCCGTGAGTGAGTGTGCGTGTGCCCGTGAGGATGAGTGCGTGTGCCCGGGAGTCTGTCACTCCTAGGGCAGTGAGGCCCGGAACCCAGGCGGTCGCCGGCTGAGCCCAGAGCACACCCAGCGAGGGAAGTGTGGCCGAGGCTCCCACCTGAAGATCGGCCCAGTCCTCAGGTTTCACTCATGACCCTGTGACATCAGCGGCAGCAGCTGTCCTCGCCGGCCCGGCCCCCCAGCCAAGTCCCCCACAGTTCCAGCCCCAGCCCGAGGTGGGCACGGCCGCTCTGGGCTTGTCAGCAACCGCTCTGCTCCTGTCCAATAGTGAGTACTGCACCCCCACACCCGCCCCGGGCCGGGGACCCCGAGGGGCAGGCCACCCCCAGGGGCCGGCCTCTCTGGCCCCAACCCCAGCCTGGCTCCAAGAAAGTCACCAGTTTGTTCTGGGTACTGCTGACCGCCTGCCCACACGGGGCTCTGTGGCCCAAGCTGGCTCTGTCCCACAGCCCTTGCCGAATCTTCTGGTGCCTGGACCCTCTCTCCGGCCCCAGACTTGCCTCTCTCTGTCCTGTCATCTGTTCCCTCTGCCCCTGCCTGGTGAGCTGTCCCTGTCCTCAGCAAAGTTCCTTGTTCTGGTCACAAACAGCCCACGGGCTAAGACTTGGCTCTGGAGAAGCAGGGGTGACCCAAGGGACACAGAACGGAGCTGCAGTTTCTTTAGGAGAGGGGAGCGAGGAGCCGAAACAGCGACTTTTCTTGCCCTGTTTGTGTGGCTCAGAGGCCGGGTTTCGGAGGGTGGAGGGGAGGAGAGCGCAGGACGCTGGGGTGGGGGGTGCCGGCTGGCGGCTCCTTTGCTCTGCTGAGAACAGGAATCTGCCAGATGCCAGCAGAGGACACATCCCAGGCTCTGCCCACGTCCCTGCCCCTCCCCCAGCCCACCCAGCATGGCTGGGCTGTTTTCCTAGAGAAGTCGAGAGTGCTGAGCCCTGCTAGGAAGGCGAGGGGGACATGGGGACAAGAGCAGAAAGCCCAGTTTGAGGGGAAGAATATGGGACCACAGCACAAAGGGGACTCTGAAGGAGTCTGGGGGCGGGGTCTTAGGAGGAGACACAGGGCCGGTGAGTGGGGTCCGGGGGTCAGAGCTGGGACAGACCACATCCCCCCCCACCCTCCCTCCCTGCTGGGGTGGGCCATGGCTGGTGGAGAAGGCAGAGTGGTCTGAGTGGAGCTGGGGGGACGTAGTTTGGAGGCAGGGAGGGCTGGTTCTACCAAGAACTACCAAGTGCCCTGCCCGTGGCCAGTGGCCTCACTCTGTGTGGCGGTGGTGTGGACAGCTATGGTTGCTGTGCTAGCATTTGGAGCCATGTCACCTGTGCGGGACCATGTAATAAATGCAAGGGCCTTGGAAGCTGTGTCAGGCAGGGCGACTGAGCAAAGATGAGCCTGGTAAGGGCCTGAACAGCCCCCTGGCCACACGTGCCCTGCCCCTGGGCTCCTCAGCAGCCCTCCCCCTCTCCATCCCTGGCATCTCTCAAGGGATTGTGCTGGGATTCTGGGGGGCTTGGGGAAGGCCACGGAGGGTCCTTCCTAGGTGGCTCCCATCCCAGCCTGGCCCTGCTCATCATTTCTGGTTGGAAAGCGGCCTGGGGTGTGAGCTCAGCCTCTGGGGTCTCCTCCTCAGCTCAAGGCTGATCTGAGTGTCGGTGGAGACCTGCTTCTCTGGCTTTGGTCGCCAGGGTCTCTGCCGAAACCCTAGGCCAGGCCCAGGGAAGCCCCAAGTTTGATCTGAAGGCACGGAACTCCTCGTCATGTGTTGGGGTGCTTCTGACAAGGTGTCTGCCTTTGGGGGGCAACTCTGGCCAGCAGGAAGGAGGACAGATCTGATGGGGGTGGGGGTGGGGACAGTACAGCTTCAGGGCAGGGGCAGGGTTCAGAGAAGGCTTCCCAGAGGAGGCAAAACCAGAGAGGCAGGAAGGGTTGGAACCTACAGGGAGGGTGGAAAGGCTCTCTCCAAAGGGAAAATCTGGCCCAGAGTCCCCAGAGAACAGTTTGGGAGAAGGGAGGGGATGCTGGAGGAGGGTGTCAAGGACCAGGAAGGGTCAGGCCCTTGACTCCTGTCACTTCCCTGGGGCCTGAAGCTTGTGCGAGTAGCCATGGCTCTGTCCACGGAGGCCAAGGCCCCACTCCCGGGGGAGGGAGGTGGCTGGTGCAGGTCGGGGTGGGGGCAGAGGGCAATGGGTCTCATGGGCAGTCCTATGTCTGGGGCAGGTGTGGGCTTCTGAGCAGTTCTGGTGACTTCGGAAGGGGTCCCAGCTCTGCTGTGGATGGGACAGGCCAGGTCTCCCATGGCTCCATTGGAAGGTGCTCCTTGGGATGGGGGATCCCAGGCTCCCTGCAGTGCCCCCGCCCCCGCCTTTCATGCGTGCTGGCCCCCGTTCTGCCTCATCAGCAACAGCTATTTTTATTCCCTGCAGTTTTCAGTCAACAGCCCTTGTTGGGGGGATGGGGCTGCTGGAGGAGAGAGAGGGGCTCAAGGAGGCCAGGGACAGTAGGGGTGGTGGGGAAGCCACAGAGCCCTGGAAGGGTCCTCTGCCAGGAGCCCTCTTGTAAAAGGAAAGAATGAAAACCCTATAGTTGCTGGCTCCCATCCTATTTTTGAACTGGATTGTGAAACCAGGCACCCCCACCTACCCCATAGGTGCTTGAAGGTCACGGTTCACCTCCTGATTAAGAGCCAGGGTTTCTTTCAAACACTGAGGTCCAGGCTTCTGATCCCAGTTTACTGTATAAATACCAGCTGGTGAGTTACTTGTCTTCCCTGTGCCTCAATTTCCTCATCTGTCAAATGGGGGAGATCACAGGATCGGGGTGAGAAGTTAATATGCTCATGGACATGTGAGGTGCCTCGAACAGTGCTTGGCATGTCATTGGCTCCACATACGTGCTCACTAGTATTATTGTGGCTATTGCCAGTCTGTGACCCCGACATAAAATGTCTCACAGCCGGGGATGCAAAAAGGAGAGAGTTACAAGAAGGATGACTTTGTCCAGCTCTGGGCACCCTTCGGAGCTACAGTTTGAGGGTGGACTTTTTTCCCTATCTGGTCTCCTTTTTTATTTATTTATTTTTTTGAGATGGAATCTCACTCTGTCACCCAGACTGGAGTAAAGTGGTGCAACCTCAGCTCACTGCAACCTCTACTTCCTGAGTTCAAGCGATTGTCCTGTCTCAGCCTCCCAAGTAGCTGGGATTACAGGTGTCCACCACCACGCCCAGCTTTTTTTTTTTTTTTTTTGAGACAGAGTCTCGTTCTGTCTCCCAGGCTGGAGTGCAGTGGCGTGATCTTGGCTCACTGCAACCTGTGCCTCCCATGTTCAAGCAATTCTCCTGCCTCAGCCTCCTGAGTAGCTGGGATTACAGGCATGTGCCACCACACCCAGCTAATTTTTGTATTTTTAGTAGAGACGGGGTTTCACCATTTGGCCAGGCTGGTCTCTAACTACTGACCTCCAGTGATCCACCCACCGCAGCCGCCCAAGGTGCTGGGATTATAGGCTTGAGCCACTGAGCCTGGCCGGGTGAGGGTCCTTTTATAAAGTGGACTGCAGAGACCCTTCCATGAGGGACTGTGGTTTGCAGATGTGGCCGTGATGGCTGTGACGCCAGAGCAGCAGAGCAGGGTCCCTCCAGTCCACCTTTCAGTAAGTTCTGCTGTCAACGCTTAGCTTTTTTGAGGTTGGCAAGTTCTTGATCAGTCTTGCTTTGGAGAAGGATCTCCAAAGAGTAGCTGGGGAGGAAGCATCCCCAGAGTAGTCTCTGGGGTAGGACTTTCCCAGAGTGACCGGCAGGGTCCAGGTGCTGAAGGGGTCGTGCCTGGGGTCATGGGAGCAGGGGAGCCATGTGTCAGCCATTCTTTCCTCCAGGTTTCAGATTGTTGCTGAAAAGCCTCTCCTGTAGTGCTGGACCGTGCCCCAGCTCCCTTGTCTTAAGTCGGGAGGACTTGAAGCCCACTGTCCCCGGATGGCTGGGGGCGGATGGAGGGAATGGATAGCCAGGTTGCCTGGAGCTCTGCAGGTCCAGGATCAGGTGTGAGTAGGCCTCTTGGCAGCCTCTCCGTGGATGCACTGCTTCGAGGAGCAGGCAGGGGAAGGGAGGCAGCTCTGTGTGCAGGGGTGACGTGTCCAAGGGCAGGTGAGGTAGGCTTAGATGTGAGTGTAGTAAAGGATCTGACCTTTTTAAGAAGCGCCTAAGCAAATGCCCCATATCCCGAACACCAGTTGATCAGTCTAGCTTTGGAGAAGGATCTCCAAAGAGTAGCTGGGGAGGAAGCATCCCCAGAGTAGTTTCTGAGGTGGAGGACTTTCCCAGAGTGAGCAGCAGGGCCGAACACCAGTTTGTTGTGGGGGGCATCTGCTTAGGGGCTGCTTAGAAAGGTCTGGTGCCAGGCATGGTGGTACACACCTGAGGTCCCAGCTACTTGAGAGGCTAAGGCAGGAGGATCAACTGAGCCCAGGAGTTTCAGTCCACCCTGGGCAATATAGTGAGACCCTAACTCTAGAAAAGATTTTAAAGGAAAGATCGGAGCCAACAGAGGGCAGGAAGCCCTGCGCCTGAGTGGAACAAATTAGCCTCCCCACCCTTTTGAGCAGCTGGGAAATGACTCATAGAGGCAATGAGTGTGTGTGTGTGTGTGTGTGTGTGTGTGTGTGTGTGTGTGTGCTGGTGAGGGCATGAGCATGCGTATAAGTAGGCCATGTGGGGGTCAGGGGATATATGGGGTCAGAGGTTCAATTGGTGCAAATTGACCTGTGGTTCTCTTCCCCCCACTGACCCCTCCCACACACAGCTCCCAGCACAAAAGCCCAGGAGGCCTGAGCATGACCCTGCCAGGGCCTGCCAGATGCCAACCCCAGCCCACACTTCTCAGGGCCTCACCAGGAGGATCTGGCCTGCCCTTCCATGGGGATAGATGGTCGAGGGTCGGGCTGGCCCAGGGAGCAAACTGAGTGGGACCTCAACCTGGGCGGGCCCCATGCTGAGGGAGGGCAGCTATGCCAAGCCCAGTTCCCCAAAGGGCTGAGGGAGGCCAAGTCGGTAGGAGCTCAGGGGCTGGCTTGGCATGAGAGAGAGCTGCATTCGAGTCCTGGCTCCACTGCTGGTCAGCTAGGATGACGAAAGTGAAGTCCTTGGGACGTGATAAGCTCCAGATGATGTCCGTGATAACTTTTCATCTAGAAATATTTCTTAAGCCTCCACCTCGTGGGCCTGTGCACGTCAGCACGACAGGTGATTGCATGGAAATTTGGGGGCCAGAGAAACCAACCCCTCCCATGCTAAGGAAAATCTTTCCCGGGCTAACTGAAGCTCAGAATTTCACGTCTTACAACACATTGGGAGGAGAAACCCACTCTGAGACCTTGTATCTAGGGAGAAAACGCTTCCGGGGCTGACAGATGAGCTGGGAGAAGTGAGTGGGAAGGGCCACAGTGCATGAGACCCAAACGGCCTGTTTGTGGGCTTTTATTTCATCAGAACTGAGCCAACCAGAAGCACTCCGGGTAGAGAAAAAGGGTCAGATTTGGGAGAGGAGGAAGAAAGTTGGGGGGAAACCAACAAGTTAGCTGGGCGTGGTGGCTCATGCCTGTAATCCCAGCACTCTGGGAGGCCCAGTCGGGCGGATCACTTGAGTGCAGGAGTTCATGACCAGCCTGGCCAATAAAAATTAGTCAGGCGTGGTGGCGAGTGCCTGTAATCCCAGCTACTTGGGAGGCTGAGGCAGAGAGAATTGCTTGAACCCCGGAGGCAGAAGTTACAGTGAACAGAGATTGTGCCACTGCACAAAAACAAAACACAAAACAAACTAACCAGTGTTCTTGGAGAACCCTGGAGATCGACAGGGAACGGGGCTGATGGTGAAAGGAGGGAATGCCTGTACATCCTGAACAGGAAACCAGCCATGGCATACAGCAGGTGTGAAATAAACATGGCCACCTCTGTTACTCTTATCCCTTGGGTAGAACAAGTTATCAGGCTGGATGAATCAGGAGCTTAAAACAGGGAGGCTTGTTCTGACCTAGTGAGTTGCCGTGGAAAATGCAATCAGCTTTAGCCCACTCCTCACCCAGGAGCCCACCCCCACATCACCCCAGTTGGTTTCCGGAACTCTCTGGGCCCCTGAGTGTCTGGAGGTTTCCGCCCGAGGCTCCTGGCTCCAGGCCTCCCTCCAAGGTCTCTCAGAGCAGATTTCCTCTGCAGAGTGTCAGGCCGGGGGGGAGGGCCAGCTGGGGTGACTTCCTCTAGGCCCCTGCCTGCCAACGCACAAGCCACTTTTCCTCCTCTCCAGGCCCCAAGTGCTGGCAGAGAAACAATACAGCTACCCCCTTTCCGTCCCCACCCCTGGCCTGCTCCAGCTGAGAAAAAGTCGTGACTTGAGACTTCCAACCCAGGGAACATAGGGATGGATTTTTCACTCCTGGAGCTGGGCCATAGCAGGAACATAGGAATTTGGGAAGTAGGCCACCCGGATGCCCGGTGCTGTCTTTGGCCAGGACAAAGCAATCTGGTCTGTTTCAGACTCCCAGGAAGTTCCAAGTCTGACCCCCTACTGCAGGTGAAGCTTGAGGGGGGAGGGTCTCCACTGGCCTCAGATGACACTGGATCATTTTGCTCCAAATCCATAGAGAAACAAAACAGTTAGATCCTTGTGGGTGGCTAGCAGCTTTGTTGGAGATGAAGAGCATGCTTAGTTGGCAAGAGTGGAGGTGGCTGGTGCCTGAGCAAGGCCAGCAAGCAACCTGCCACCTCTGCATCTGGAAGGATGTGCCCTGGAGTTAATAGAGAAGGCAATGAGGGGCAGATCACATTCATTCTCAGCTTCCCAAGAGAGTACCTGCATTAGTCCATTAGAGACATACCCAGACTGGGCAATTTACAAAAGAAAGAAGTTTGTTGGACTTACAGTTCCACGTGGTTGGGGAGGCCTCACTATCATGGCAGAAGGCAAGAAGGAGCAAGTCACATCTTATGTGGATGGCAGCAGGCAAAGAGAGAGGGAGACCTTGTGCAGGGAAGCTCACCATTTTTTAAACCATCAGATTTCATGAGACTTATTCACTATCATGAGAACAGCACAGGAAAGACCCACTTCTGTGATTCAATTATCTCCCACTGGGGAATTATGGGAGCTATGAGATTTGGGTGGGGACACAGAGCCAAACCGTATCAGTACCTTACAGTGGCTTTTATATCCTGTTGGCAGGCACATGGCTGAGACCACTTGGGGGATTTCAGGCTGATGCCCTTCAGCTGGGTGGATTTCTGGATGTTTGAAGAACCCTCGCCAAAAGTGTAGTTGTCCCACAAGGGAAGGTTCTAGAAGGGTATAATGGGGATAGGGAGGGAGGTCTGTCCTGAGTTTGCCTGGTCAATAATTTGGGACAATCAGGATCAGAGACACTCAGCTGTGAGGGATGGCCTTAAACTGGAGGAGAATCAAGATCCAGCTGACCTTCGGAGGACTGGAGGTGAAGAGGTGCAATGAGCAAAGGGAACTTAAGTAGAGGAAGATGTAAAATCCTGCAGCTGGATTTATATCAACCTTGTATCCTACAACCCTGCTGTAATCATGATTAGGTCTAGAAATTTTCGTGTTGATTCTGATTTCATACTTAGACAGTCAGATCATTTGTGAACAAAGATAGTTTTATTTCCTCCTTCCCAGTCCGAATACCTTTTATTTCCTTTTCTTGTCTTATTGCATTAGTTAGGACTTCCAGGTCGATGCTGGAAAGCTGTGGTAAGAGGGGCAGACTTGCCTTGTTTGTGATCTTAGTGGAAAAGCTTTGAGTTTCTCACCATTAAGAGCAATATTAGGCCAGGCGTGGTAGCTCACACCTGTAATCCCAGCACATTGGGAGACCGAGGGGAGTGGATCACCTGAGGTCAGGAGTTTGAGACCAGCCTGACCAACATGGTGAAACCCCATCTCTACTAAAAAAACAAAAAAATACAAAATTAGCTGGGCACGGTGGTGCATGCCTATAATCCCAGATACTTGGGAGGCTGAGGTAGGAGAATCACTTGAACCCAGGAGGCAGACATTGCAACCAAGATTGTGCCATTGCACTCTAAATAAAGCAACGTTTGCTGTAGGTTTCCTGGTAAACACTCTTTGTTAACTTTAGGAGGTTTCCCTCTATTTCTGGTTTGCTATAAGTTTTCATCATGAATGGGAGTTGCATTTTGTCAAACGCGTTTGCTGCATCTATTGATATGATTATGTGATCTTTCTTCTTTAGCCTGTTGATATGATGGATTACATTAATTGATGTTTTGTGTGTGTGTGTGTGTGTGACAAGGTCTCACTCTGTCACTCAGGCTGGAGTGCTGTGGTGTGATCATGGCTTACTGCAGCCTTGATCTCTCGGGCTAAGGTGATCCACCCACCTCAGCTTCCTGGTTAGCTGGGACTATAAGTAGGCACTACCAGGCACACCCAGCTTACTTTTTGTGCTTTTTGTAGAGATGAGGTTTCACCATGTTGTCCAGGTTGTTCTCGAACTGTGCTCAAGCAATCTGCCCACCTCGGGCTCCCAAAGTGCTGGGATTACAGTCATAAACCACACATCCAGCCTGATTTTCAAATGTTGAACCTGCCTCGCATACCTGAGATGAATTTCACTCGGTCGCGGTGTATAATTATTTTCATACGTTATTGGATTCAGTTGCTAATATTTTGTGAGATGCACATGGGTTTAAAAGAGAAAAATCAATTGCACAGTGCATAAGAAGGGGAAGACCTAATGAGACCACAGCTGATGAGGAAAGACCTAGGGGTAACTGCAAACCCCACCTTGTGTTTGGGCTGCGGAAGAAGTGATGCCATCCTGGAATGAACGAACATAAAGGCTGTCCAGGCCAGGGAGAAAAGGCCTCTGTGGTCAGACTATATCTGGAATTGGGTGTTCCGATCTGGCTGCTCCACAGAGAGACAATGCCGGGCTGGACCCACTCCAGAGAAGAGCTGCCTCGCCCTCCCGCGTCCTCAGCCTCGGCTCCCTGCCCACAGACAGCTGGCCCCGGCCTGGCTCTCTGACTCCCCACCCCTCCTCCCCCACTCCATCCCTGTCTGTCACCACCTCCAGGCCCCCAGGATGGCCTGAATTTGCCCACCACTTCCTCCTCAACTTCCATTCTGACGGAGGTTCCATGGGACTTTTCACTTGTGAAACAGACTCCAGCCTGGCCCCCGAGGAGCTGGGTTTGAGTCTTGGCTGAGCCTCTCATTTATCACTCTCTAAAATTATCTTACTTGCTTCCCTATTTACTGCCTGCCCCCTCCCTCTGGAATGCAAGCTCAGTGAGGACAGGGACTGTGCAACTGCTGAGGTCTGCCCTGGCACCCAGATCACAGTCCCGCATGTTGTAGCAGGTGCTCAGAAAATGTTTGTTGAATGAATCAATATGTGAGCTCTGGGTGGATTCTGTTCCTCTTTGGGCCTTAGTTTCCCCATCTGCAAAATAAGGGAGTTGGACTTGTTGCTCTCAAGTCCTTGTGACTCCAACATTTTTTTTTTTTTTTTTGAGATGGAGTCTCACTCTATCCCCTAGGCTGGAGTGCAGTGGCATGATCTCAGCTCACTGCAACCTCCGCCTCCTGGGTTCAAGTGATTCTCCTGCTTCAGCCTCCCGAGTAGCTGGAACTACAGGCGGATGCCACCATACCAGGCTAATTTTTATATTTTTATTTTATTTTGAGACAGGGTCTTACTCTGTCACTCAGGCTGGTGTGCAGTGGCACAATCATAGCCCACTGCAGCTCAAGCAGTCCTCCCCTCCAGCCTCCCAAGTAGCTGGGACCACAGGCACATACTACCATGCCTAGCTAGTTTGTTTTATTTTTTAGTAGAGACGGGGTCTCGCTGTGTTGCCCAGGCTGGTCTTGAACTCCTGAACTCAAGCAGTCCTCCTGCCTCGGCTTTCCAAAGTGCTGGGATTACAGATGTTAATTTAACATTCTTAAATTCACTGGGAGGAGGTTGCCTGGAGCCCCCCCCAGACCCTCAGCTGCCACGTCTCAGGGGATATCCGGGGACAGAGGCGAGTGGAAGGAGAGCAGGAGCTGTCATCTTGGCCCATGTTACTCCTGCCTGTGGCCCAGGGAGCCACGTGGAGATTGGCCAGCACATCGCCTGCCTATCTCCTGGAGCTTTGTCGGCACTTTGTCCCTGCCAGGAAACCAGCATCTGTGCATCCCAGACGCCCCTCCATTCCTCCACTGCTGCCTGTTGAAACGTAGCTCATGCCCTCTATTTTAGCTCTTTCCTCTATTCTGGAAAGGGTGGGCCAGAGGACCACACATGCTGCCAGTGATGGCACCACCCCAGCCCACCTGCCCTGCGAGGGGCTCTTCTTGGCTGCAGGTTGAAGTCCAGACCCTCAGGCCTGCAGCAAGCCCTGGCCCAGCTGCCATCTTCTCTGTCCCCAAGCTCCTAAACAGCTTCTGTGCTACACAAGAGTAAGCTCCCTGCGTCCTGCCTCTGTCTTTGTTCCGGCTGTTCCCGCCCCCTGCGGGATTCCTTCCCCTCCATTTCCCTGTGTTCCTAACTCACTCATCCTTCGAGGCCCAGCTGAAAAGCCACATCTTTCCTCCCCCTACTTTCCTCCCCCCATCCACCCAAACTCCCAAAGGACAGTCAATTCCCCCCCCTTACCTTCTCTTGTCACAGTCACGTGTGCCATGCCCACCTCCACCCCGAATGTCAGCTGTGGCCCCTTTCTGTCCTACTCATGCCCAGCTCAGCTTCCAGCCCACAAACAGAATGAACAAATGGGTGGATGGATGAATGAATGAATCAGCGAAACATCTCAGAATCCACTGTGTCCCTGGAATGTCTGTATCCAAGGCCCTATTTGCTTATTCATTCAACAGACACTTATTAAGTGCTTACTGTGTGCACAGTGTTAGGACTGGCCAGGGTGACACAGACAGACATAGTCACTGCTCTCTTGGTGTTTCAATCTAGTGAGGGTGACAGACAAATATGTAAGGCAAATAAGCAAGTGATTACAAATTATGACAAATGATGTCAAGGAAAATACAGGGGTCTGTGAAGGGGAGTAAAGGAGAGGGAAAGCCCCTTGGAAAGGGGGACATTTGGGCTTAGCACAGAGGGATGAGAAGGAAAAACCACATGTAAGGGGAGAGGGGAGAGGGCCCTAGGGGGAGCAGGAGCTTGGTGGAGGCCAAGAGCAGGAGCCAGCTCAGTGGTTAAGGAGCTGGAAGGAAGCTCCTTATTTTTTTTGAGACAGAGTCTCATTCTGTCACCCAGGCTGGAGTGCAGTGGCACAATCTTGGCTCACTGCAACCTCCACCTCCCGAGTTCAAGCAATTCTGCCTCAGCCTCCCAAGTAACTGGGATCACAGGGGGTGCCATTCCCCCTGGCTAATTTTTATATTTTTAGTAGAGACAGGGTTTCACCATGTTGGTCAGGCTGGACTCAAACTCCTGACCTCAGGTGATCCACCCACCTCGGCCTCCCAAAGTGCTGGGATTACACACGTGAGCCACCTGGCTGAGCCTGAAGAATTTTAAAAGGAGAAATAACATGACTAGTTTTCATTTTTCAAAGATCAATGACTATTTTAGGGGACTGATTCGGAGGGTGCGGGGGTAAAAGCAGGTAGCAGGAGACAGGCTATTGTAAGAGACTATCGTGGCATGAACCCAGAGAAATGGGAAAATGTCAGGTACAGGTGTATGTTGGAGATGGTATTAATAGAACTTTGGACAGGCTGGGTGTGGAAGGTGAAGGAAAAGGAGAATTCAGAGAGACACCCTAATTTTTCATTTGAGTAACCAGTGGCATTGATGCCATTTCGTGGGTTGAAGGGTGAAACGGTGGAAAATGCAAACGTCTGATTGCAGTTGGGAGGGTGTGGGCCACCCCAGTGGAGCCATCGGGGGCAGGTGAATATGTCAGCCTGGACTTCAAGGGAGATGTTTATCACATTCCTATGACATTACTATTATTTTATTCATGAAGTTATTATTTATTTTTAATTTATTATTTTATTTTATTTATTTATTTTTAGAGACAGAATCTCGCTCTGTTGCCCAGGCTGGAGTGCAGTGGCACAATCACGGCTTATTGCAGACTTCACTTCCTTGGGTTCAAGTGATCCTCCCTCCTCAGCCTCCCAAATAGCTGGGACTATAGACACACACGACTGCACCCAGCTAATTTTTATATTTTATTTTATTTTTTTGAGACAGAGTCTTGCTCTGTTGCCCAGGCTGGCTTGGTCTCACCTCACTGCAACCTCCGACTCCTGGGTACAAGCGATTCTCCTGCTGCAGCCTCCCGAGTAGCTGGGATTACAGGCACCCTCCACCACGCTCAGCTAATTTTTGTATTTTTAGTAGAGACGGGGTTTCACCATGTTGGCCAGGCTGGTCTTGGACTCCTGACCTCATGATCCACCTGCGTTGGCCTCCCAAAGTGCTGGGATTACAGGCGTGAGCCACTGTGCCCAGCCAATTATTTTTTGTGGAGACAGGGTCTCACTGTGTTGCCCAGGCTGGTCTCCAATTTCTAGGCTCAAACGATCCTCCCACCTTGGCCTCCCAAAGCACTGGGATAACAGGCGTGAGCCACTGTGCCCGGCCCCACAACATTATTTACAGTCATAGGGATGATGCCACCCTGAACCAGCTTGAACCCTGAAAAACCTTAGAGATTGAGGAGAGAAACCAGCACAAGCAGAGAAAAGTGAGAGGGAGCAGCCAGGGATGGGGAAGGGAAAGAGTGAGCAGCTTACACGGAGGCTGAGAGAATCAGGTGCTTCCAGAAGGGGGCTGGGCCAACTGGGCTGCATGCTTCTGAGGCTCTGGGAGCTGAGGACAGAAGCGTGTTCACCGGACTTGGCAGCAGGGAGGGTGTAAGTGACTTGACAAAAGTAGTTTCAGTTGAGGGGGAAAGGGAAGCCGGGTTGGAATGGATTGGAGAGAGAATGAAAGATAAGGAAGTCAAGACAGCTGGTGTAGACACTTTCCAAGAAGTTTTACTGTAAAGAGGAGCAGAAAAATAGGGCAATCAATGCAGGGAGGTGTGGGGCCAGGAGGGCAGTTTGTCACCGCTGCTGTTGTTTTTAAAGTCGGGGACACTAGAGCCTGTTCACAGATGGGGAGAGGTTGATGGGCAGTAGAGAGAGGACACCTGGAGAGGTCTTTGGGAAGCAAGAGGGGCTGGGGTCCTAAGCCCCAGGAAAGCTGGACCCTTGCTTATGATTATTATTCTCACAGGATGCAGGAAGAAGGGGTGGGATGGGAAGATGGTTCTGTGGATTTGACAGTGTGCGGTGGCACTTCCTTCCTCGGGGAAGACCGTCTGCTGAGAGGCTCATGGGGAGGAGTGTGGAAGTTTGAGGGAAGAGAAGGCATGAAATCGTTGTTTTCAAAAAGTGACAAAGTGAGCCTACCAGAAAAATCCACACTTACAGGGCTGGCATACTTGAGGACAAACCCAAAGTATGTGACCATGACTTTAAGGTGAGCCCAGCCTAGTCATACCATTCCTCGAGCCACGTTTCTCTAGCTCGGAGGCTGACTCCAGAAAAGCAGAGCGGGGGACATGCAGGTGAGGGGTTCCCCAGGAGAGCATGATAGGAGAGAGAACGCACCCTGGGAGCTGTGGAGGAGGGACTAGAACTGGGATCTTCTAAGTGAGGCTAGAAGAGGAGGGATGTGAAGTCAGAAGCGGTCTGATGGTGAGGGAGAAAGGGCAGGGTCAAAGGACTGCAGGTACCCAAAGATTATGGCAACTAGGCCCCTGAGCCAAGAGCTGAAAAGATGGATGGGGCAAGGGGAGAGCTTGAAGTGGTGATATCAGAGGAGATATGGTTTCTGGTTATGATTTAGGTTCAGGGTGTGCTTAAAGGAGAAAAGAGCTAAGGTGGAGTGTCCCTGCAATTCATTCACTCACTTATTCATTTGATAAACTGTAATTGAGCTGGTGACACAAACGAGGGGAGAGTTCCCACCCGACCAGGGTACCCAGGGAGGGCTTCCTGGAGGAGGTGGTTTTTGTGTGGGTTGAGTCGAAAAAGATGAATGGAAGCTCTCCAGGGAGACAAAGAGGATGGGTGCTCTGGGAGGAGAGCAAACCACAAGCAAAGGCATCGGGGGTAGAGCAGGGGAGTGGGAAACATCTTGGCCCATTTGTGAAAATGGAGGTAGCATGGCCAGAGGATGGGGAAAGGGTAGGCGATGAGGTAGGGATCTGATCATGGAGGGCCTTGGGAGCCCTAGGGAGGGTTTAGGACTTACTGTTAAGCAGTGGGAAGCCATTGAAGATTTAAGCAGGGAGCGAAACTTGTTATTTTACAAATATTTATGATAGTCGAGGGGAGAACCTGGTGGGAGGTGGGTTTTTTTTTTTTTTTTTTTGGTTTTTGAGACAGGGTTTCACTCTGTCACCCAGGCTGGAGTACAATGGCACCATCATGGCTCACTGCAGCCTCAAACTCCTGAGCTTAAGGGATCCTCCTGCCTCCATAGCTGGGACTGCAGGAACATGTCACCACTTGGGGAGGTTATTTGAACAGAGCAGGTGAGGGGTGGAGGGTGGAGAGGGCAGTGACACTGGGGAGGGAGCATCCGTAGGGCGTGGAACTGGCCAGATCTACCACCAAGATGCTTTGGGCAGCCACCAACCAAAGCCAGCTTCAACAAGTGGAACCAATGAGGACTTTCTTCCCCTTGCATTACGAAACAGCCAGACCTCAGGGGTAATGGAGGGGTAGGAGAAGAGGAAATTAGGAGGAAGTGAACATTTTGAAGGGAGAGGTGTGCGCTGTGCAAAGAAAACGGGCTGCGGAACAGGCCCCAGAGAATAAGCATCTTCCAGGGGCAGGGAAGGGGCAGGTCCCAGAGCCGAGCTGGGCAGAGTGGCTGGAGGGGCAGGTGATGTCCTGCTCCCAAGAAGAAAGGCGGTAAGCAGTGTGGGGCACTCGGGAGGGCTGGCGAGGAAGAAAACACTGGATCTGGCCCCTGGGGCGCTCTGGTGGCTCAGGTGAGAGTTGTTTCCTCGAGTGCTGGGGTTGGGAGCCAGACTATGTGTCTGTGGGCTTTTGTGGCCCCACTTGGGCTCCTGTAATGAAAAGAGTGAGCAGTATCAGGACAGGAGGATCGTCATAGCAGGGACTGCGGACTGGGTGGGTGCACAGCAGCCCTGGGGTCCCTCCAAGGCCATCTGGCTGGTTGGCACCTTCTGTGTAGTGCTAAGCAGCGTGTAGGGGTGTATGTGGGGCAAGTGATGGGAAGGAAGGTGGCAAGGTATATGACAGGGCTGTGAGGTGCAACTGGGAAGGTCAGCATGGGGGTGGCTCCAGGCCGGGTGTGCGTGCGTGTGCCTGTGTGTGCAAGTGCACACCCTCGCTCGCGATGGGGACCAATGAGCAGCTGAGGGCAGGGTCGGCAGGAATGAGCAGAGTCATCCGTGTGGAAACACGACTCCCCGGGTGCTATAGGGAGCAGCTGGAGAGCCAGGCACAGGGGCGTGTCCAGCTTTGCCCAATGGCTCTGGTCTCTTCCTGGCCGCCGTCTCCACCTGTTAAACAAGCCTGAGAAGTGCCTGTGCTGACCAGGGTGGGGGTTTTGCTGCGGGCGTCAAGGCCCACTGGGAGAGGGCCGTCCTCGGGTGTGGCTTTGGGGGTGTCTGGGGGTCTGTCCAGGTCTCTGTGGTGCAGGAGTGGCTCCAGGTCTGTCCATGTGGATCTCGTGGTGGCTATGTGTGGCTTCGGGGGTCTCTCTGCAACTGCCTGCTGATGTGATCATTCCCCAGGGTCATTTGCAATAAGTGATCCCCCTTCCCTTCCACAGGGAACAGTCTCTGGAGGGCTGGGCAGAAGGGGAGAGGGGCCGGGAGGGGCCCAGTCCATTCAGTGCTCACAGGCATCGAAGGCGCCTGGTGGGTGCCCCTTTCCCCCATCCAGCTCGTGCTGGGACCACCAGCCAAAAGCAGTCCCCAGGAGCTCTAGCCCTGCCCCCACCATTGGAGTCATCCATTTCCTTGTCTCTGTGACCTTTCCCATACGTCCTCTCTTCCATGTTAGCACCTGCAGTTCTCCAGACGCAATGTTCCTCTCCCAGCTCACCCTGCCTGCCCGGGGGGCTCCGTCCCCCAGGGCTGTGGGAGGCAACTGCTGGGAGCCCTCCGCTGGGCCCAGGGCCCTTCCTTCTTCCCTCTCTCAGACCAACACCAAGTACCCCAAAGGTCAGGAAAGAGGAACCCACCCCACCCCCACCTTCCTTTTCCCCTCTCTCCAGGTCAGGGATGGCACACAGGCAGAGGCGCCCCTGGCAGACATCACTAATCAATCACAGCAACCTTTTTGCACAGAGCCTGGCTCCCCCTTCATGGTCTCCACCTGCATCTCCAGGTGGCCAATATCAGGATCCACATTGGCCCTCACGATGAAGTCCCTGTGCTAGTCCCACTTTAGTCTGACACCCCCTCCCCACGAGGCCCCTCATCCTGGCCCATTCAGAAGTCGCCTGAGCACAGCCAGCTGTGGCTCTCTCTGTCCTCTTAGGCTGAAGTCACACGGTTCCAGGAGCTCGGGCCCAGAAGGCAGTTGAAGGCACTGGGGCGTTGGCCCCATGTCCCAAGGCCACAGAGAATCTGGTTGGTTTGCCGTTGGTCCTGGGAGCGGCCCCCGCCACTGCTAGGGAGAGCGTGGTGTGGGGCCAGGGGTGATGCTCTGTGCCCAGCACCTGTGCAGCAGCAGTACCTGGGCTTTGCAGGCACATCTCCCAGTCCCAACAGAGCCTGCACACCCACCTCCCCGGCTCGGCCGCTGGGCAGGCAGGAGGTGAGGAGGAGCCGGCCGGCCCAGGGAGGGGCAACTGCCCAGCACCCCGGGGCTGCCCATTGCAGCTGCCCCGGCTACCCGCCACCCTCCTGGTCTCTGAGCCCAGGATGCGAGGATGGCCAGACCGTCTCTGCCCACCCTGGTGCCTCTGGGCCCTGAGTGCCTGCGCCCCTTCACCCGGGAGTCTCTGGCAGCCATAGAACAGCGGGTGGTGGAGGAGGAGGCCCGGCTGCAGCGGAACAAGCAGATGGAGATTGAAGAGCCCGAGCGGAAGCCTCGAAGTGACTTGGAGGCTGGCAAGAACCTGCCCATGATCTATGGAGATCCCCCGCCAGAGGCCATCGGCATCCCCCTGGAGGACCTGGATCCCTACTACTGCGACAAGAAGGTTCGGGCCTGGGAAGGCTCCCTCTGTCTGTCTGCCGTCCATCTGTCTATCTGTCCCCAGGCCTCACAGCCTCTCTCCCCACCTTAGACCTTCATCGTTCTCAACAAGGGCAAGGCCATCTTCCGCTTCTCTGCCACACCCGCTCTCTACATGCTGAGCCCCTTCAGCGTGGTCAGGCGAGGGGCCATCAAGGTGCTCATCCACGCATATCCTGCCCGAGAAGGGAGAGGCGGGAGGGGTTAGGGATGGATGAGATGGGGTGCTCTGGGCCAGGAGGCCCGCCATCACCTCCCCTCCTAGCTGCTTCGTCACTCTCCTTGACCCTGCCCCACGCTGTTCAGCATGTTCATCATGATCACCATCTTGACCAACTGTGTGTTCATGACCATGAGTGACCCGCCTCCCTGGTCCAAGAACGTGGAGTGAGTCTCCCCCATCCCTGAGCTCCCCGGCCCTGGGACACAGCCCGTCTCAGGTGTCTGCACCTCTGCGTGACACTGCTCTTGTCTTTCAGGGAGACACATTGTCACCGTGACCCTCATCCACACCTTGAACCCCCGGGGTGGCCACACTATCACTCGCTAGTGTCCTTAGCCGCTTGGGTGGCATATCTTATTTCTGGGGGTCTGTCGTTGCCACAGTCACCCCTGCCCATGTGACATGCCTGCCCTGGCCGGCCCTCTCCCCGCCAGGTACACATTCACAGGAATCTATACCTTTGAGTCCCTCATCAAGATACTGGCCCGAGGCTTCTGTGTTGATGACTTCACATTTCTCCGGGACCCCTGGAACTGGCTGGACTTCAGCGTCATCATGATGGCGTGAGCAGGGTCCTGAGGACATCCCGAGCCTGGGGCGGGTGAGGGGAAGGGCCAGGCCTCAAAGAGGGCAGCTGCCTGTGCTGAGGGCTGCAGGGAACATTGGTCAGTTGTGCAGATAGGGAGCTGCACAATTCTAGAAGCTGCCATTCTCAGGGTCTGGCTCAGAGCTCTCCTGATGGCCTCCCGATCATCCCATGAATCAGCCCTGACCCGCAGGCCCGCAGGCCCTCACCCGCTAGGAGAGCCGGGCTGTCTTTACCATCCCCACTCCCCCACAGCAGAGCTCATGCACTGTCCTTCCCAACTCCTGAGCTCCCAGAGGAGCTTGGAGGGTGTCTTACCTGTCCCCAGACCCTGTGGAACCCCCAACTTCTTGGGAATCATCATTCCAGGCCTGGAGAAGCCCTGATTTCTGCCCTACCACCCACCCCAGGCTCTGACAGTCCCCACCCTCCTCCACCTCCCTCCCAGGTACCTGACAGAGTTTGTGGACTTGGGCAACATCTCAGCCCTGAGGACCTTCCGGGTGCTGCGGGCCCTCAAAACCATCACGGTCATCCCAGGTACTGGGGAGGTGCAGGGAGCCTCTGCCTGAGCTGAGAGACGCCACCACCCCCACCCCCCACACCATGCGCCTGCCGGGAACCCGGCTCAGGGTCACAACACTCCCCAGCTGAGAACTCAGCAAAGCCTGGACACAGAGGGGCCCACATGACCAGGGGGCAGAAGGGGTTCTATGTGGAAGAATGGCATTTGAGAGGCAGCATAGCAAGGTGGTTAAGAGCACAGACTCAGCTGGGTACGGTGGCTCACACCTGTAATCCCAGCACTTTGGGAGGCCAAGGCATGTGGATCAACAAAGTTTGAAACCAGCCTGGCCAACATGGCAAAACGCCGTCTCTGCTAAAAATACAAAAGTTAGCCTGGTGTGGAGGCGGGTGCCTGTAGTCCCAGCTACTCAGGAGGCTGAGGCAGGAGACTCACTTGAACCCAGGAGACAGAGGTTGCAGTGAGCTGAGATCATGACACCACACTCCAGCCTGGGAAAAATAATGAGATCCTGTCTCAAAAAAAAAAAAAAAAAAAAAAAAGCACAGATTCTGGAGCCTTGACTGCCTGGGTTCAATTCTCACCTCTACCACTTCCTAACTTTGCCTTTGGGCAAATGCCTCACCCGGTCTGTGTCTCAGTTTCCTTATCTGTAGAATGTGGAGACTAATAATACCACTCCTTGGTTTGTTGTAAGGATTAAATGTCTCAATGTCTGTAAGGCCCTCACAGCCCTTGACCCATGGCTTGTGATATATATGTGTGTGCTCAATAAAATAAGCATACCAAGCAGAGCAGAGAGAGACACGAAAGGACTCCATAAGGGAAAGTCCCAGCCCTGAGAGCTCAGTTAGGAACACACCACGCACCTGCTGACAATAAGGCCAGGGTAATTCCAGAGTAATACATCCAGAAACTTGAGATTAATAGAATCCGATCATTCAGACCCACAAAAGAGCATGTGAAAAAAACTGGAGATGGCCCAGTAAAGGAGAGAAAGAAAAAGGATCAAGATCAGGCTCTGGAAAGAGGGGAAATTGTTAAATCCTAATGCCGCTGGGCGCAGTGGCTCACATCTGTAATCCCAGAACTTTGGGAGGCCAAGACGGGCGGATCACTTGAGGTCAGAAGTTCGAGACCATCCTGGCCAATATGATGAAAACCCATCTCTACTAAAAATACAAAAATTAGCTGAGTGTGGTGGCACTTGCCTGTAATCCCAGCTACTTGGGAGGCTGAGGCAGTGAGCCGAGATCACACCGCTGCACTCCAGCCTGGGCAACAGAGCGAGACTCTGTCTCTAAATAAATAAATAAGTTTTTATTTATTTTAGTTTTTGTTTAAATAAAGTTTTTGTTTATTTCTGCAGGGCTTTTCAGAGCCTTTGATAGGATAATCTACATAATGACTCTCCAAGAGCAGAATCTAGGGCGTAGCTTTTACCAAACGTTATCAACCCCCCTTTTTAAGGGCACAGCATAGGAGATTACTGTTCTATCGAACACACTTTGAGAGTGCTAACCTAGTGACATGTAGTAAGCTCCTCTGTATGCCTTGGTTTGCTCTAGAGGTCAGACAACAGCCCATCAGTCTTTACAGTCCATTCTCCTAGTGGCTGAGCACCTGTGGCCATTTGCAGGCTCCAGATTGAGGATGTGATCAGAGAAGGGTGGGGTTAATTTCGGAAGGCTTCGGGGAAGTAGCGGTGCTCAATGAGTCAGGCCTTGGAGATGGAGTAGGAAAAAGCTTGGTGGTGGGAGCCGATGGGGAGGGGCTCTGTTTTCACCCTGCACTGCCCCCTGCCAATATCCTTGCCGCCTCCACGGTCAGGGCTGAAGACGATCGTGGGGGCCCTGATCCAGTCTGTGAAAAAGCTGTCGGATGTGATGATCCTCACTGTCTTCTGCCTGAGCGTCTTTGCGCTGGTGGGACTGCAGCTCTTCATGGGAAACCTGAGGCAGAAGTGTGTGCGCTGGCCCCCGCCGTTCAACGACACCAACACCACATGGTACAGCAATGACTCGTGGTACAGTAACGACACATGGTATGGCGATGCAATGTGGCACGGCAATGACTCGTGGTATGCCAACGACACGTGGAACAGCCGTGCAAGCTGGGCCACCAATGATACCTTTGATTGGGACGCCTACATCAATGACGAAGGTAAGAATAGAGGGTGGACAGGCAAGGGGAACCTAGCGCAGCCTCTGCCCCTACTTTTCATTTGAGTTGGAGTCTTACTCTGTTGCCCAGCCTGGAGTGCAGTGGCGCTATCTCTGCTGATTGCAACCTCCACCTCCCAGGTTCAAGCAATTCTCCTGCCTCAGCCTCCTGAGTAGCTGGGATTACAGGTGTGCACCACTATGCCCAGCAAATTTTTGTATTTTCAGTAGAGACAGGTTTTCACCATGTTGGCCAGGCTGGTCTCAAACTCCTGACCTCAGGTGATCCGCCCACTTCAGCCTCCCAAAGTGCTGGGATTACAGGTGTGAGCCACTGCGCCCAGCCCTGCCTCCACTTCTTATGAGACAAATAGGCCGGCGAGGTCCTGAGCTTAAATCCAGCACTTGGTAGCCTGTGTCACTCCTGACAAGTCACTTGATCTCCCCAGCCCTCTGAACCCTCACCTATAAAATCAAGATAACTATCTTCCTCAAAGGGTTAGTGCAACAACAAATGGCAAACTGTTTTTAAAACCTTAAAGTGCCGAGCACAGTAGCTCATGCCTGTAATCCCAGCACTTTGGGAGGCTGAGGCGGGTGGATCACCTGAAGTCAGGAGTTCGAGACTAGCCTGATCAATATGTTGAAACCCCATCTCTACTAAAAATACAAAAATTAGCCGGGTGTCGTGGTACATGCCTGTAATCCCAGCTACTTGGGAGGCTGAGGCAGGAGAATCACTTGAACCCAGGAGGCGGAGGTTGCAGTGAGCTGAGGCTGTGCCATTACACTCCAGCCTGGGCAATAAGAGTGAAACTTGGTCTCAAAAAAAAAAAAAAAAATCCTAAAGTTCTCACTATACAAAGCAAGCGTCTATAGTTCCTACTCCCTAACCTGTGCACTCCCTGTCCTCCTTCATCACAGCACGTGCTCACACCCTGGCAGGGTCACAACCACCCCCCAACATACCCACGTCTTATTTACATATGCATCTGCACAGGTACACACGCCAGAAACACACACATTCTCACACAGCCACTGTTAGTCTACACAGTGCCTTCCTGCCAATTAGGGAAAGGTGACCCTTCTCACCCTGGCACTTGGATTCCAGCCTCCACTCGCCCTTCACTCAGGGGCCCTGCACAGATTCACAGCAGCCCTATGCACACATGTACACGTACCCTCTTTGTGCTGCTGCTGTGTCCTGACTTTACGTCCACACCGGGCACTGAGCTGACAGTGCTTGCAGCTGAGCTCCCTGCCAAGTCCCTGCCAGAGACCTTGGAACTTGGTACTGTCCTTAAAAGAAGGGGAAGAGGCAGCCAGGGAACATCCGTTTTGTTTATGTGGTACACACAGACCTGTTCACAGGTGTGCAGTGAGTGCACGTGCTCACACTGTGTCCATGTGGGTGACTTGCCTCCTTTGTGGCCTCTGACTCCCAAAGGGAACTTCTACTTCCTGGAGGGCTCCAACGATGCCCTGCTCTGTGGGAACAGCAGTGATGCTGGGTGAGTGGGGCTAAGGGATGGGGAAAAGGCGCCCTAGGGGTCTTGGAAGGTGGGAGTTGATTCAAGGCGAGGACCTGGGGTGGACAGGAGTGCGGGGAAGTTGTGGGCATGGATGGAATACTTTTCTGTTTGGGGGACACAGGCAGAACAGAGGGATTCTTCTTTTCCCTTGGGGTCCCCATCTGTCCCCAGCTGGAGTGCTCCTCCCACCCTAAACCCAGCCCCCTGTCCTAACCCTAGGCACTGCCCCGAGGGTTATGAATGCATCAAGGCTGGGCGGAACCCCAACTATGGCTACACCAACTACGACACCTTCAGCTGGGCCTTCCTGGCTCTCTTCCGCCTCATGACACAGGACTATTGGGAGAACCTCTTCCAGCTGGTACAGCTGCCCCCATCTTGCCCCACAACCCTACAGCCACCCAGCCTCTTCAGGGCCTGACGGGGCCTACCGCAGGATGACCAACCCCCCAGCTGGGCCATCTCCTCATGGGCTCCCACACTGCCCTTATAGGAGCTGGGTGCCCTCTGAAACTGGGCACCTGCCCTGAGCCAAGCCATGGTTTTAATTCTTTCCACACTTTGCTTTCAGAGCCGAGGTCCGGGTCTAGCATAGCCATACGCCCCAGAACCTCCAGGCCTTACAATAAGCAGTAGGGCAGCTTAGAAATTCAGTGCTCCCCATACTTTATTTGCCTTCTGCCATTTGCAGGGAAGGCAGGCTGAGTCTGCAGTGATAGTGCCTTCTGATGCCTGGTGACGTTTCTAACATTGATGTTGATAACAACAACAGAAATAATAACAACAATAACAATAGCTACTAGCTGGGCGCAGAGACTCACGCCTGTAATCCCAGCACTCTGGGAGGCCAAGGCAGGTGGATCACTTGAAGTCAGAAGCTTGAGACCAGCCTGACCAACATGATGAAGCCCTGTCTCTACTGAAACAAATGCAAAAATTAGGCGGGCGTGGTAACATGTGCCTGTAATCCCAGCTACTTGGGAGGCTAAGGCAGGAGAATTGCTTGAACCTGGGAGACGGAGGTTGCAGGGAACCGAGATCGTGCCACTGCACTCCAGCCTGGGGGGGTGACAGAGCAAGACTCCATCTCAAAAAAATACAAAATACAAAAATACAAAATACAAAAATTAGCCAGGTATGGTGGTAAACACCTGTAATCCCAGCTACTCAGGAGGCTGAGGCAGGAGAATCACTTCAATCTGGGAGGTGGAGGTTGCAGTGAGCCAAGATCATGCCACTGCACTCCAGCCTGGGCAAAAGAGCAAGACTCCATCTCAAAAAAAATTGATTAAATAATAATAATAGCTACTATTTGTTGAGTTCTTACACAGTGCCAGGCACTGTGGCAAAGCTAGAATTCAAGCTGACCCCAAACCCATGTTCACCAACTTTCTGTCCTGGCTCCCTGATATCAGTATGCCTGGCTTCAGTCCTCCTCTGGGCCAGGAGACCAGAAATGCTTGAGTCTCAAGTAGATATTTCGAAGTTCCCCAGAACATGGCTCAGTGTGCCAATGATGGCCATCAATTCCCCAGGCTCGGTGAGGGAGGGGTTTTGCTTACCCATCCAGGCAATGGGTGTATGGAGAGGGGCAGTGGGTCAAAGGAGGCGAATGCCATGGGACCCCTCCACTCCCTCTCCCCCCACTCCCAGACCCTTCGAGCAGCTGGCAAGACCTACATGATCTTCTTCGTGGTCATCATCTTCCTGGGCTCTTTCTACCTCATCAATCTGATCCTGGCCGTGGTGGCCATGGCGTATGCCGAGCAGAACGAGGCCACCCTGGCCGAGGATAAGGAGAAAGAGGAGGAGTTTCAGCAGATGCTTGAGAAGTTCAAAAAGCACCAGGAGGAGATGGAGAAGGTCTGGACCCCAGGGCTCTCCCTGCCCTCAGCTGGGGCTGCCCGGCCACTGGCTTCTCCCTGGGGGGCTGAGGGTGAGGGAGGGCATGGGGGTAGGGGTTTTGAGGCAAAAAGGGCAGAAAGCCCCAGCTGGGAGCTTTGCTAGTGGGGGAGGAGGACATCCAAGCAGTAGAAAAAGCATTTATCTGTTCTGTGCCTCAGTTTCCCTGTCTATAACAAGGAATCTGGAGTAGCTAAACCCAAAGTATTTTTTCAGCTCAGACATTTCTGGTTTCAAGATGCTTTCTGGGCACTGAGGGAAGGGCTGGTCCTGATGAAGCCCCAGTGAGCGGCTGACCATTTTCTCATTCTCTCATCAAGTGGAGGGTTTGTTGGGGCATAACAGTCAAGGGTCTTCAGAGAAGAGGGTCTTCAGACACTTTGGTCCCTACCCTCTCATCCCCACCACCACATTAGCCTGTCCCTTCCCCACCTGCAGTAAGTTTGACACACCCTGAAGGACCCTGAGGGTCAATTAGTCTATCCCACTGGCTCAGAGCTGGATTCCTGCCTGTCACTCTTGCTGGTCTACAGGCCAAGGCCGCCCAAGTTCTGGAAGGTGGAGAGGCAGATGGGGACCCAGCCCATGGCAAAGACTGCAATGGCAGCCTGGACACATCACCAGGGGAGAAGGGAGCCCCGAGGCAGAGTGGCAGCGGAGACAGTGGCATCTCTGACGCCATGGAAGGTGAGTGCCTTGCGTCCCTGTGCCCACTTAGGTAGTGTGGGGCCTGGCTGGCCTGGATTCAGGAGAACAGGGATGCCATGGAATGTGAGTGCCCTGTGCCCCCTCTATCCATTCAGGCTCCTGAGGTCAGGGTGGAGCCTGGCTGGACTGGCTTCAGGACAGTAACTTAATATTGGCACAGAAGAAACAGCTGTGATAAATATAGTCCTGCCTTAACCTGGCCCAGTTCTAGCT
Source organism: Sapajus apella (assembly GCF_009761245.1). Classification (NCBI taxonomy): domain Eukaryota; kingdom Metazoa; phylum Chordata; class Mammalia; order Primates; family Cebidae; genus Sapajus; species Sapajus apella. Next base: position 18,288,265 of record NW_022436988.1, read on the forward strand.
GCAAGGCCAGGCTGCTGTGGGAACTGGGGGCTTCCGGGAGGGCCTTGGGGGTTGCCCAATGGGAAGCATAAGCTAATAATACTAACAAGAAAGCCCAATGTTCTGGAAACTGGACATCCTGCTCCTCAAGTGTTCTCTGGGTAAAAGTTAAAGGTCAAAAGTCAGATTCTGCCCAACCAGAATCCCCAATCCCTGTGCCATCCACTGAATCTCAGAAGAATAAGGATGTGATGAGAGGTGAACAGACACAACACGATGGATGGATGGGTAATAGATGGATGGACAGACAGCCGGCCGGATGAACAGATGGATGGATGGATGGATGGATGGATGGACACATGGACAGACAGACAGATGGATGAATGGTTGAATGGATAGATGGATGGATGGATGGACAGATGGATGGACGAATGGACAGAGAGATGGATGGATAGATAGATGGACAGACAGATGGATAGAGAGATAGATGGATGTATAGACAGATGGACCAATGGACCGGTGGATGGATGGATGGATGGATGGATGGATTGATGGATGAATGGATGGACAGACAGATAGACAGATGGCTGGATAGATAGATGGACAGATGGATAGACAGATAGATGGATGGATAGACAGATGGACCGATGGACTGATGGATAGATGGATGGGTGGATGGAAGATGGATGGATGGATGAATAAATGGATAGATGAATAGATGGATGGATAGATGGATGGATGGACAGATGGATGAATGGATGGACAGACAGATGGATGGATGAGAGGGAGGAAAGTGTGGAAGCAGGAGGGAAGGAGGAAGCACAGGAAAGAGGGACAATAGGATAAAGGAATTCTGACTCAGAGAGATCTGGCTCCATCCCCAGATCAGCCTGCCTTGTGCCACCGGGTTGGGGGCCCTGCAGGACTTTGCAGATTTCTAGAGGGCACCATGTCACCTGACCTTGTATGACAGGCATCCAGGTGCCCATATACCCTGCCAGAGAGTGTCCAGGGAATGCTGGTGGAGGAGGCCTCTCCACCCTGCCATTGCCGGGACTGCTGTGAGAAGTTTTGGGCCTCAGACCCTGTTTGGGCACCTGCAGAAGCACAGGGTAGGCGTGTAGGTGCAGGCTGGGGAGGTTTTGATTGAGGCTCAGTGTGCTAATTGCTGGGTATAGGGGATTCAGCCACTCACACCCCTGGCATGAACCCAGGGTCTCCAATGGGTTGCCACCCACCCACCCACTCCAGTCCCTTTTCTTCCTCTTTGAAATTGGAGGCACTGATTGCATTTACCAGGTAAACCTGCCTTGATGAATAAGTGAGATTATGCCTGGCCAAGGACACTCTTGTAGGACACCAAGGCCAGGAAGAGGAGGGGCAGTTTCGTCCCATGGTCCTTGCACAGCACTCATGGCTTTGGTGTGGCAAGAACAGGGAGTGTTTCCAGAAGGCAACACTGGTGGGAAAGGATGGATCGGCTGGGGACACTTCGGAGGGGCGGTATTACCGACAGTGCATCCCCGAGGGATCTGTCTGCAGGGTGGCGGCGGCCAGCAGCACGTGGGGCTGGAACCCAAGCCCCTGCCGTGGCCTCCCGCCTCTTCCTGGGAATGCGGACCCAGACAGATTAGGGCATATCTAAGGCCAGGCTCGCAGTGCAGTCCCAGGCCTCTGGCAGGGGGTGGACGTCCTGTCTAGTTCCCCACCCTGAAGGGGTGGGGCTTTGTGGGGGGTGAGCCAAGGGAGAGAGACTTGAGGCAGGGCATTGAAAGGCAGGGTTAGGGGAAAGGTTTGCCGAGGAGGTGGGCCTGTGAGTTACTGTACTAAGGGGCAGGGCTTTGGTAGGAGGCGGGGCTTCTTCGGGGGCGGGGAATGTGGGTGGGGTTTAGAGGGGACAGACTTGAGGATGTGCTCCGCGAGAGGGAGGAGCTTGACGCCGGGGGTGGGTCTTTGAGGAGGCGGGGCTTTGGGGAACAAAGCTGTGGGCGGAGTTTAGGGAGGTGGGTCCGGAGGTTGATGCAGTGAGTGGTGGTGAAGCTTGGAGTAGGGGGCGGGGCTCTGGGAACGCGGGTTTTGGGGTTCCAGGGGTGGGACTGTAGTTGGGGGTTAGAGAGCGACGTCTGGAGGATGCCCACTGAGGCGGTGGAGCTTGGAGCTGGCCACGCTAGGGGGCGGGGCTTTGGGGTAAATCCACGTGGGGCGGAGGTTGCAGGGAAGGTGTCAGTAAGGGTGATGCAAGAGGTGGTGGAACTTGGAACAGGCCTTGCTAGAGCGTTGAAGCGTTGAGATGTGGAGCGCTAAGGGGCCGGGCTTGGAAGGTGGAACCAAAGCTCTAGGTGGAGCCGGGGGCACGTGAGGTGTGAATCCTCACCAGGTGCCTGCTACCACTCCTCTCCCAGAACTGGAAGAGGCCCACCAGAAGTGCCCGCCATGGTGGTACAAGTGCGCCCACAAAGTGCTCATATGGAACTGCTGCGCCCCGTGGATGAAGTTCAAGAACATCATCCACCTGATTGTCATGGACCCATTCGTGGACTTGGGCATCACCATCTGCATCGTGCTCAACACCCTCTTCATGGCCATGGAGCATTACCCCATGACGGAGCACTTTGACAACGTGCTCACCGTGGGCAACCTGGTAGGGAGGAGCAGGGGAGAGGGATCATTCATGGGCAGGACGGGAGGGGATGGGGCCCAGGGTGGCTGTCTGGCTGTGTGCAAATATGGGTCACGGTGGGGGACACATGCGGACAGCTGGGATTATTTTCCCATCATATGGGGACATGAGTTGATATGGGGGAGTACTTGGGGTGATGTGTGGTACATAGAAGTGGGGCTTCAGGATATTTGGGGGCAGGGAGAGTGAGGTGAGGTGCTGGGCTTCTTAAGGTCCAGACTCTTGGGGATCTGGGGTCCAGACCATGCCCTGGAAGTAGGGGAAATGAAATGGGGGTATGGAGATGGGATGAAGGGGCTAGGTGACAAGTCTGTCCACTTCCAGAAGTTGTCACGGTCCTGAAAGGAGCCAAGGGATCTGGCAGTGGGACCTATAGCTCTGGCTTCCGAGGCCCAGTGGGCCCCAGGAGCTACTCCCCCAGCCCTCACCTATTTCTCCAGCGTGGCTAGGCACCTCCCCTCTCCAGCCCTTTTCCGCTCCACTATTGTTGACACCACTGATCCACCCGCTTATCCGGGCCCATTAGGAGCATTATCACCTTGTTGCCAGCCCCAGAGGAGCCTGACAAAGGGAAAAGCTGCCTCCTCCTCCAGCCCTGCCCCACCCTTCCCAATTTCCTTTACAGTTTTTCCAGGACAGCAAATGGGCGAGATGCTTCCCAACCCTGAAGGTTAGGGGAAGCCAGGGAGAGTAAGATTTGGGGTCTAGGACAAGACCAGGGCTGGGTGGGTGGCACAAGAATCAAACCCTGGGCTCCCCAGCCTTTGAGGCAGGCATGTCTGTCCCATATAGCAGCCGAGCGAGCCGTGGCCATGCCAGGCTGGAGGGGCAAGGGCGTGCTCTGGACTTGTGGCACAGCTGCTGGGATGTGCATGATGGACCAGGCCCGCCTGCCAGCCCACCCCCTGCCCACACTATGCTGCTGTCTTGGCACCTGCTGTGTCCAGAGACAGCCTCTGGGAGGGGCTCAGCATGTGCCTGGGCAGGCTGTGGACCAAGGGCAGCTGGTGCCCGGCAGGATGGGGGCCGTGCCCAGGGAGCTTTCAGGGACTGTGCAATCCTCAGACCCCATGTCCAGGGTTGGCAGAGCAGCTCTGGCTGCCTTCTCATTGATTTTGCTCCTTTGGCCCCTGTCTTGGCAGACCTTTGAGTCCACCAAGATTTGCAGGGTCCTGGGACTGGCCCCTGTGGAGAGGGTGTGGGCACAGAGACAGGATGCTGAACTGAGCCCCTGAGAACTGGGCTTGAGATGTGGCTCCTTCCCATGTGGGTGCTGTGATGCCAGCTAGCTGCCTAGCTTGCTGAGTCTCAACTGCTCATGCGTGGAATGCATGTGAGAATTCCTCCCAATGTTGTAGAGATCAGGATACTAATGAGGTCACAAAGTGAACCACAGAGTGCCCTGCAAACATTGAATATTGTGACAGGGCTGGGGCTCCAAGCAGTGAAGTGCCTTGCCCACTGTCATGAGGCCAGAAATGGATGGGAGCGGGTCTCAGAGCTATATCCACCTCTGCCCTATGGCTTGACCGTTGCCTCCATTACTCACACACACACGGGCCATGTGTGCCACTCCTGCCCCTTTCAGGGCTCTGGACCCCTTTCCCCTCAGCCCCTGCAGCCTCTGCCAGGAGGTGAGTGTTGGGTGGGAGACTCTCAGGGCCCTGGGCTCCCCAAGGTTCTGTGACAGGGCTTCACCTTACTGCCCCCCAGGTCTTTACAGGCATCTTCACAGCAGAGATGGTTCTGAAGCTGATCGCCATGGACCCCTATGAGTACTTCCAGCAAGGCTGGAACATCTTCGACAGCATCATCGTCACCCTCAGCCTGGTAGAGCTAGGCCTGGCCAACGTACAGGGGCTCTCTGTGCTCCGCTCCTTCCGTCTGGTACTCGAAAGCCCCGGGGCCAGGGGCTGGGATGGTGGTGGGCTGAGCAGACTAAGGAGGGTGGGCATAGGGATGGGAGGAGAAACCCCAGGAAGCCGGAGGGCTGAAAACAAGGTCCCCTCTGCCTGTGCACACCTGTTACCTCTCAGAACCTTTCTAACCTGTAAAACAAGGAAAAGGAGTGCCCTCTCTCCTTTCACAGGGCTGCTGGGGGGACCGAAGTGACAGAAGCCAACACTGGGTTTGATTCTTTAATGACCTTGGGCAGCAGTGGAGCAGGAACTGCAGCCCCATTCTGCAGACCTGGAAACGGAGGCTCTGCAAGTTCATTAGGAGTAGGAGTGGGACCTCGGAACTTGTGTCTTTCCACTACTCCGTACGGAGCACTGTTATTCTTTTTAAAATTTTATCGGCTGGGTACAGTGGCTCATGCCTGTAATCCCAATACTTTGGGAGGCCGAGGCAGGTGGATCACCTGAGGTCAGGAGTTCAAGACCAGCCTGGCCAACATGGTGAAACCCATCTCTGCCAAAAATACAAAAATTAGCTGTGCATGTGGCGAGCACAGCTGTAACTATAGTCTCAGTTACTTGGGAAGCTGAGGCAGGAGAATTGCTTGAACCCGGAAGGTGGAGGTTGCAGTGAGCTGAGATGGTGCCACTGCATTCCAGCCTGGGTGACAGAGGGAGACTTCATCTTAAAACAACAACAACAAACTTTATCAAGGGACCTTTCATGCGTGCACAAAAGTATAGAGAAAGTATAATGAACCTCCAGTACCCATCACCCAGGTTCAACAACCACCAACAACATTCTACATTTCCTGTTGCATCTGTCCCCCAATTTTTATTGTGAAGGCAAATTCCAACATATAATTTCACCTGTAAATACTTTAGTCTGTATTTTTTTTTTTTTAGACAGGGTCTCTCTTTCACCCACGCTGGAGTGTAGTGGCACAATCACTGCTCGCTGCAGCCTCGACCTCCCCAGGCTCAAGCGACTCTCCCACCTCAGCCTCCTGTATAGCTGGGACCACAGGCACACAGCACCACGCCTAGCTAATTTTTGTATTTTTTGTAGGTCAGGGTTTCCCATGTTGCCCAGGCTGGTCTCCAACTCCTAGGCTCAAGTGATGCACCTGCTTCAGCCTCCCAAAGTGTTGGG
>NW_022436988.1:18294074-18332309 GCF_009761245.1 Sapajus apella
TTTTTTTTTTTTTTTTTTTTTAAGATGGAGTCTGGCTCTGTAGCCCAGGCTGGTGTGCAGTGGTGTGATCTCCACTCACTGCAACCTCCATCTCCCAGGCTGAAGCAATTCTCCTGCCTCAGCCTCCTGAGTAACTGGGATTATAGGCACCTACCACCACATCCAGCTAATTTTTTTGTATTTTTAGTAGAGACAGGATTTCACCATGTTGGCCAAGCTGGTCTCCAACTCCTGGGCTCAAGTGATCCACTTGCCTCGGCTTCCCAAAGTGCTGGGATTACAGGCATGAGCCACCACGCCCCGCCTGGACTTGTTTTCTTTTTAATGCATGAAGGGCTTGAGGTAGTAGGATGAATGTTCCCGTTTAACAGAAGGGCAAACTGAGGACTCAGATTGTGCAGGGGGCTGGAGATCCAAGCTGCTCGACGCTGTTCTTTCTCCTAAGTCTGGGGCTGCCTTGGGTGGTGGTCCCTGGGCCTCATTCACCCTTGCCCTCCCCTGTCTGGCAGCTCAGGGTCTTCAAGCTGGCCAAGTCGTGGCCGACGCTGAACATGCTCATCAAGATCATCGGCAACTCCGTGGGGGCGCTGGGCAACCTGACGCTGGTGCTGGCCATCATCGTGTTCATCTTCGCTGTGGTGGGCATGCAGCTTTTCGGCAAGAGTTACAAGGAGTGTGTGTGCAAGATCGCCTCGGACTGCAGCCTGCCGCGCTGGCACATGCATGACTTCTTCCACTCCTTCCTCATCGTCTTCCGCATCCTGTGCGGGGAGTGGATTGAGACCATGTGGGACTGCATGGAGGTGGCCGGCCAAGCCATGTGCCTCACCGTCTTCCTCATGGTCATGGTCATCGGCAACCTCGTGGTGAGTGAGGCTGGCTGGGTGGCCCCTGCCCTCGCCTGAGAAGTTTAGAAGACGTGCCTGATGTTTGACTGTTTTCTTTTTTCTTTCTTTCTTTTTTTTTTTTTTTTTTTGGGATGGAGTTTCGCTCTTGATACCCAGGCTGGAGTGCAATGGCGCGATCTCGGCTCACCGCAACCTCCGCCTCCTGGGTTCAGGCAATTCTCCTGCCTCAGCCTCCCGAGTAGCTGGGATTACAGGCACGCGTCACCATGCCCAGCTAATTTTTTGTATTTTTAGTAGAGACGGGGTTTCACCGTGTTGATCAGGATGGTCTCAATCTCTTGACCTCGCGATCCACCCGCCTCGGCCTCCCAAAGTGCTGGGATTACAGGCTTGAGCCACCGCGCCCGGCCTTTTTTTTTTTTTTTTTTGAGATAGAGTTTCACTCTTGTGGCCCAGGCTGGAGTGCAATGGTGCGATCTCAGCTCACCGCAACCTCCACCTCCCGGGTTCAAGTGATTCTCCTGCCTCAGCCTCTCAAGTAGCTGGGATTATAGGCATGCACTACCATGCCTGGCTAATTTTGTATTTTTAGTAGAGATGGGGTTTCTCCATGTTGGTCAGGCTGGTCTCGAACTCCCGACCTCAGGTGATGCACCCACCTTGGCCTCCCAAAGTGCTGGGATTACAGGTGCGAGCCCCTGCGCCCAGCATGTTTGACTGTTTTCTATCTCCCCAGCACATCCTCTCCAAAATGGCAATTTTACGTGGTTGAACCCAGTAGTTCTCAAATTTTAAACTGTGTAAGAATCACCTAGGAGTTACTTAAACCACAGATCCTGGCGCCACCTCCAGAGTGTCTGATTCAGCAGCTTTGGGCCTAGGCCTGGGGATCTGCATTTCTGACAGATCAGTGGTTGCTGATGCTGGCTCTGGGACCACGCTGTGAGTAGCACTGTTGGAACCTAACGTTTTGAGTAAAGCAACCTGATAATGAGTCAGACAGACGCACATTCCAGTCCCAGCTCCTTTGCCATCGTTTGTGTGACCTTGAGCTAATTGCTGCTCTCTAGTCAGGCTGGATTCTCTAACCTTCACATAGAAGACAAACAACAGGGACCTCCTGGGGTTACTGCAAAGATGATGCCATCGTATGTCCAAAGACACAGTGTTGTGGGGGAACCTGGGCCTCTTGGCTTTCTCCCAGCCTCTTGACCTCCTCTGCTCTAGAGCCTATGGTCCAGGCTGTGAAAAAAAAAGAATCAGGCTGGATGTGGTGGCTTGTGCCCGTAGTCCCAGCACTTTGGGAGGCCAAGGTCAGGAGTTCAAGACCAGCCTGGGCAACATAGCAAGACGCCCCCCCCCACCTATAAAAAATGGAAAAATGGAAAAGTAGCTAGGCATGGTGACACACACCAAACCCAGCTACTTGGGAGGCTGAGGCAGGAAGCTTGTTTGAGCCCTGGTCTTTGAGGCTGTAGTGAGCTATGATCCTGCCACTGTTCTCCAGCCTGGGGGGCAGAGCGAGACCCACATCTCTAGAAAACAAAAAAAGAAACAGGTGCAGGTATTGGGAAAATGCAGAGATGGCATAAACTGTATTTCTTCTGCTGCTTGCCGTGGCTCAGGACTTGGCATGTGGGGCTGGTGCAGGGGAAGGGGCCAGGAGGTGAGAGCCAGGGTGTAGGGCTGTGGTCCAGCTGGCCAGCATTTCTGTGGCTAGGGCCGCTGGAGGTGACCCTGACTCCTTCCCTTCTTGGGGTGGCAGTGGAGGTTACCACTGCCAGAGCCCTGCAGTGCTGTGCCCACCTGCCCCCTACAGTGCCTGGCACTGCCCTGGGCAACAGGGACTAGGAAGATGCCTGTCCCCATGTTCCCCAAGGGCCTGTGGAGTCCCTGAGCTGTGGGCACAGCGCTTCTCAGATATCACTGGTCTCCGGCTGGGGGCAGCACCCAGAGGGGGAAGGGGTATCACCTTGGCTGCTAGATAAGACTGCGCTGCAGCTACAGAGGAGAACCCGGGCCTGAAAGGAGGATCTTGGGGAGTGGGGAGAGAGAGGGAAGGTGCGCAGGCCTAACTTTAGGGCAGGATTGGGGATGGGGACAGCAGACCCTGAGTAGGAGTTTGTGGATGTAAGTCTAAGGATTTGGGAGTGACTGAGTCTGCAGGGGTTTGCTGTCTCTCTGCAGAAACTCAAAAATGTTCCAAGACCCCACTTTGCCACTCATTGACTGGAAAACCTTGAACCCATTATTTAACCCCTTTGGGCCTCATTTTTCCCATCTGGAAAATGGGGATGATAGTGAGGATGACTCTCCCACTGGGTGGTCGAGAGGATTATATGATGCATGCGCTTACAAGTGCTTACCAAAGTGCCTGACCACGTGGCTGGGGTTGCAAGTGTTGCAGGCATGCGGCGGGGCAGTGCTGGTTTAGGTTCCCACCACCAGGGTGACGCTCCTGTACTGGCAGTGGGGCCCCTACTGTGTGTCAGTCCCTGCACAAAGGGCTATACGGTCATGGTCCCTAATCCTTTCAGCCACCCATGAGACAGGTAATGTTATTTCCACGCTCTCGGGGAGGCCTGTCCAGAACCGCACAACTAGTGAGAAACGGCTGGTACTGGAACTGGGTCCGTACAACTCCAGTAACACTAACATCAATGATAAGAGTATCGTAATAACGATAATGTCAGCACCAGCAGAAGGATGCTGACAGCTGACATTTATTTAGCATTTACCTAGCATTCTGGGTGCTTTGTGTGTATTCATTTCACCTCCTCCTCACACTCACCTGTGAGGGTTCGCCGGTTCATCTGTTTTATAGATGAGGAAGCAGAGGCTCAGGGAGGTGAATCTGTCCCATGTGCGGGATGGGAATCCCTGTGGTCTGGCTGCAGAATCTGGAACCAGCGCAGGTCCTGCCTCCATGTACCTGTCGCCCCCATCACACAGACACGCGCACACACATACCACATCCTTTCCCAGCCCAGCTCTGTGGCTCTCCCAGTTTGCTCAGACGGAGTGGAGCAGCCCAGGGAGGCAGCACTGTCAGCTCCTTGGGCACTGCCCCTCCCACCGCCTCCCCAGGCTTCAGAGAAGCAGGCGTCTGCCAGAGGCCACCAGGGCACCCTGCCAGAGAGTGTGAAGACCCACGTCCCCTGCGCCCATGGCACTTGGTCACTTCTTGTGGGTAACTGTGAAGAAGAAGAGGAAGTGACTAGGTCACCAGTAACCCAAAGCACAGAACCCCCAGGGAAATTGATGTCGGCCCCCTCCCCTCCCTGCCCTCCCCCTGCCTAGGGCGGCTATTTCTGTCTTGGGCAGGAGCCGTGTGCAAACCCTGCTGACCCAGAGAGCAGCTAATTCCCATCTCAGATGTGTTTCTGGCAACTGGATGCCTCCCCCCAAGAGAGGGAGAAGGAAGACTAATGTGTTTTGGTTGGGGGCAAAGGCAGCAAAGCTGCCAAGGGACGTAGCGGGAGGAGGGGAGCCGCGGAAATTCTCCCAGCACGTTCTCTCAAACAGGGCTTTAAGATATTTTGTAAAGAGAGTATATGAACATGATTAACAGAATATAATTAACAGACTGTAGTAAAGACAATGACGAGAAGACCTTGGAGGAGGCTGGAGAAAGCCAGCAGTGAGCCCCACCGAGGAGACGGCCAAGGGTGGCGGATCCGCAAGTGCAGGCTCTCCACCCCCAAGTGCTCCACTACCCCAGGACTCCCGGCTATGCTTCTGGCTGACAGGAGCCAGGACCCTCACCCCAGACAGGATTCCCCTTCCTCCCACTGCCCAGGGCCAGGTGGACTGGTAGAAGGAAGGGCGACCACATTGCAGACCTTCAGGGCTGCCATTCACCTTGTAGTCTAAGTGAATGATGCCTTCTAAAGCTGTACAATGACTAGGAGCCTGGTTCTAGTTCTGGCTAAGCCATGTGTCCTAGGGCAAGCCACGCCACCTCTCTGGAACTGTTTCCTCACCTATAAAATGCTGAGCTGGCCTCAGAGTTAATCATACTCTTCCTTACATCTTGCATAGCCAGCCTTCCTTCCTTCCTTTCTCTTTTTTTTGGGGGAGGGCAGGGGGCAGTCTTGCTGTGTCACCCAGGCTGGAGTGCAGTGGCACGATCTGGGCTCACTGAAACCTCCACCTCCCGTGTTCAAGTGATTCTCTTGCCTCAGCCTCCCAAGTAGCTGGGATTATAGGTGCGTACCACCACGCACAGCTAACTTTTGTATCTTTAGTAGAGATGGAGTTTCACCATGTCAGCCAGGCTGGAGCACCTTGTATAGCTTTCTGTTATTTCGAACATAATTAATAGCCAACATGTGTTGAGTTCCTACTGCATGCTCTATTTGTACTGATTTTTTTTTTTTTTTTTTGAGACAGAGTCTTGCTCTGTCACCCAGGCTGAAGTGCAGTAGCCCCATCGCAGTTCACTGCAACCTCTGCCTCTGGTTCAAGTGATTCTCCTGCCTCAGCCTCCCAAGTAGCTGGGACTACAGGCATCCGCCACCACGCCCGGCTAATTTTTAGTATTTTTCCTAGAGTTGGGGTTTCTCTGTGTTAGTCAGGATGGTCTCGATCTCCTAACCTTGTGATCTGCCTGCCTTGGCCTCCCAAAGTGCTGGGATTACAGGCATGAGCCACTGTGCCTGGTCTTGTATTGATCTTTTAATCCTCACAACAATGGGAGGAGCATTGGCATCATCTCCATTTTACAGATGAGGAAACTGAGGCACAGCGCAGTGAAGCGAACTGCCTCAGAGCACACAGCTAATAAACTGGGGTTCAGAGCTCTGCAATACAGCTTCAAAAGCTGTGCACCCCAGTCTCTGCTGCCACCCAAACCCACAATATTGCGTGTGTCTGATCCGCTCTCTGTGTCTGCTGGGCTGTGAGCTCCCTGAGGCCATTCATGTAGTGTCAGGGGCTCAGGAAATGTCTGTCCACTGGAAAATAAAATGGGTGGGGGTGCTGGGGGAAGAGCAGTAGCCTCTTAAGTCTCTTTCCATAGGAATGTGGGATGAGGACTAGAGTAGATGGAGTCGGAAAACCCCAGAGGAGAAAAGAGGGTAAATAGTAGGTCAGATGGCCCTTCCAGAGCAGTAGGGGCCAGGTTTCTGCACACCAGGAGCACAGGGTCTATGAAAGTCCCACTTTCTATTAAAGTCCCACTTAACAGAGGAAGAAAAGAAGGCACAAAAGATTAAGGTTCCCAGTAAGTCCTGGAAGCTTGGCGACTTGAGCCCAGTTCTTTGTTCTGCATCCTCGGGGAGTGGAGATAATTTGACAGTCATGGGCAGGGCGCGGTGGCTGATGCCTCCAATCCCAGCACTTTGGGAGGCCAAGGTGGGCAGATCACCTGAGGTCAGGAGTTTGAGACCAGCCTGGGCAACATGTTGAAACCCTGTCTCTACAAAAAATATAAAGATTACCTTGGCATGGTGGTGCAGGCCTGTAATCCCACCTACTTGGGAGGCTGAGGTAATAGGATCACTGGAACTTGGAGGTGGAGGTTGCAGTGAGTAGAGATCACACCGATGCACTCGAGCGAGACTGGGCAACAGAGCGAGACTCCATCTCACACACACAAAAAAAAAGACAGTCATAGAGAGAGTCCCTGTCCCCCAGCAGGCCTTCCTAAACCCTGCCTCTGACCTGGGTAGCAGAGTCCTCTCAGAAGCCCAAGCCTCAGTTTCCCCAGCTGCAGAAGGGATAATAACCATCACCTCCATGAGCAGATGTGAACACCTCTTAGGCGCTGTTCTTTTAAATGCCCAACATGTGGTAGTTCAGATCTGTAGCCGAGGACCCCTGTGCTGGCTGAAGGTGGCACCCTCTGGGTCCCAGGGACTGATGTGAGGCTCCCCCCAACCCCATGTCCCAGGTCCTGAACTTGTTCCTGGCTCTGCTACTGAGCTCCTTCAGCGCCGACAGCCTGGCAGCCCAGGATGAGGACGGCGAGATGAATAACCTGCAGATTGCCATCGGACGCATCAAGTGGGGCATCGGCTTTGCCAAGGCCTTCCTCCTGGGGCTGCTGCATGGCAAGATCCTGAGCCCCAAGGACATCATGCTCAGCCTCGGGGAGCCTATTGGGGCCGGGGAGGCTGGAGAGGCCGGGGAGACTGCCCCTGAGGATGAGAAGAAGGAGCCGCCCCAGGAAGACCTGAAGAAGGACAATCACATCCTGAACCACGTGGGCCTGGCTGACGGCCCTCCGTCCAGCATTGAGCTGGACCACCTCAACTTCATCAACAACCCCTACCTGACCATCCAGGTGCCCATCGCCTCCGAGGAGTCTGACCTGGAGATGCCCACCGAGGAGGAAACTGACACTTTCTCGGAGCCTGAGGATGGCAAGGTGAGCCAGGGCCGGGGCTCAGACAGACCCGGCTTCACATTCTCCTGTGACCTTGAGCAAGTTCTGAGTCCTCTCCGAGCCCCAGCTTCTCCAGCTGTAAAATGGGGGTGGTGCCCTGTGGCATTGTTGCAAGCGTTATGTGGGACGCTGTATGTAAAGCATGCAGTCAGCGCCCTGTGAGTGGCAGCTGTCACTGTCGTTATTGATGTGGTTATTCTGATCGGCCCTGCCTGTCCTGAAACCCTCTGTTCATGCCTGTCCTAGAACGCTGCCTGGGCCCCTCTCACCAGCAGGTGGTGCTCTTGGACATGCTGTTCTTACGTGGGCACCGCCACTGCCGGACCAGGACCCCAGAGGCCTCTTACGTTCTCCTCTGGGCTTAAAGCCCCTTGCCCAGTCCTCACATTTATCCTCTATCTGTGTTTGGACTCCACCTGGGGCTGCTCCCAACCTCCCAGTGTGAGCCAAGGTGCCAGATCTAGGCGGGGGACTCAGGAGAGGAGCCAGGGGGTCAACGGGAGTTGGGGACAAGGAGAGCAGAAGCCTCAGGCAGGAGCCCTGACCCTTCAGCCGTGGGAGGCCTGCTGCTGGGTTCAGATGCCCCTCCACACCCCTCCACTTCTAGGGCGAGGAAGGGACAGGAACTTAGTGGTGGTCACCTCCAGCAGCTGGGGCTGAACTGAGACCCTCTCTGGGTCTTGAGTCCCCTTCCCCACCTCCAGCTCTAGCAGGGAAAGGACTCTCACAGAAGCTAGGATGGGGGCACCTGCCCACCCCGGCGCCATCAGCTTGAGCCTAATGAACTTTGCCCTGAAAGCTTTTGACTCCTTATTCCCCCCAAATATGTGGCATGCTGGCTTACCAGGGGCTGAGTGCCTGTGAGCTATAAATACCCGGGCAAGACCTCGGTATGAGGCACTCAGGTGGCGGGTGGGGGGGGGGCGGGGCAGGGAGGTGGGGGCTGGAGAGCACCAAAATCTCAGGCTCCACGGGGCTGGAGCCTGGGGACTTGCTCAAGGAGGGCAAGCCCAGCTTCAAGGGTGATTTTGGGAGTTTGATGCACATTTGGGGCAACTCAGTGGTTGCCCTGGCTGACCTAACATTCTGTGCCTCAGTTTCCCTTTTTATCAACTGAAAACAAGGACCCATTTGTGGTGGTTTTCTGGTCACCACTCTGGATACAGAGCTGCCCCCTTAGTTGCCCTCTTCTTCCTTCCTTTCGGGGCCTCACCCTCAGCCTTGAAGGGGTCCCCTGCTGGGTGGAGGCTGGGCTGGGAAGCTGGCCTGGCCCAGCAGGAGGAGGTGGGAGGAGACCTGGCTGAGCCTCCCCGACTCCCGCCCCCAACACTGATCATGTTCCCTTGGCGCGGGATGAAGGCTTTGACTGGGGAACATTTTCCACCCTTTCTGGATTCCTCAGCCAAACAGACCCTGGGTGTAGGAAGGCTCAGACGCTAGGGGCACCACATACCCATGCTCTGCGCTGTGACAGCCTGGCTCCATCCTGACCCCTTTTCATACCCCTGTCCCCTCAGGGCTACCTTCAGGCTCCCCACGCCTCCCACAGCCCCACTCGAGCCAGGGTCCCCGCCTCCTCCCTTATCCGAGGCCTTCGCATGTGTACTCATGCCCTCACTGCCCCTTCCCAGGCATCAGTCCTGCCCCACTCCTCGTGTAAGTGCCGTGCGGGTATGACGAGGGCCGCCTATGTCTCCATGATTCATGATTCCTCAACCATCCAGGGCTGGGTGAATGAATGAATGAATGAATGAGTTTGCTCCTCCCTCTCTGCTTCCCTTCCCTGCTGGTCTCCCATCCTGCCCCATCTGGTGGGAGGATGAGAGGGTCTCTCAGGGACCCAGGGGTCACATGACGCTGTGGCCTCTGCAGAAGCCACCACAGCCCCTCTACGACGGGAACTCCTCCGTCTGCAGCACGGCTGACTACAAGCCCCCAGAGGAGGACCCTGAGGAGCAGGCAGAGGAGAACCCCGAGGAGCAGCCTGAGGAGTGCTTCACCGAGGGTGAGAGCACCCCCCACCTCACCTGGGTGTCTCCCCCAGGCCTGCACCCCTGCAAAGGGCAGGCTACACCAGGGCTAGAAGCACACGAACCAGGGGCTGCCCGGCCGGCCTCCATGCCTTGCAAGCCTAGGGCTGGTGGCAGTGTGCGCTCAGAGCTGTGGCACATCCATGCAGAGCCCTTGGTGTGGGCCTGGCTTGGAGCGAACGTGCAGGTGAGCAGGTGTCAGCTGCCTAGATCCTCCTCCTCCTTGTCCTCCCCTCCATCTTCAGGGAGTGAGGCCTTCAGGACATAGCCCTGGAGAAATGTCCTTGTCCATACAGCCTGCTGGGCTGTGCAGGATGGAGACGGCCTGGGCAAGGTGGGGGGTGGGGTGGGGTGGCTAAGAGCAGCAGCACTGCGGGGGGGCCAGGACGCCTTTCCTCTGCATGCCCACCTCCAGCAGCAGTTGTCGCATGGTGGATGGGGCTGTGGAGGGAGGCCCTGAGCCCCACATGAGAGCCAGATGGAGCTGGGTGAGGGAGGAGGTGGGGGTCCTAGAGAGGGGCATCCTGGGACGCCGCGGGAGGGTGCTGACTGTGCACCCCAAGGCAGCCCCAGGCCCGTGATGTGGTGCCTGTCCCTGCCCCCGTCAGCCTGCGTGCAGCGCTGGCCCTGCCTCTACGTGGACATCTCCCAGGGCCGAGGGAAGAAGTGGTGGACTCTTCGCAGGGCCTGCTTCAAGATTGTCGAGCACAATTGGTTCGAGACCTTCATTGTCTTCATGATCCTGCTCAGCAGCGGAGCTCTGGTAGGCACCACCTGGGAGCACGGGGCAGGGGCAGGGGCCAGGCCCGCAGCAGGCCTTCTGGGGGCTCCCTGTCTCCACACACAGGAAGGGCCATGCCCTGGTCAGTCCCAAACCCTGAGAACCCTAAAGGAACTCACTGTGCTTCCGGGATATGTTATAGAATGTGCTAACTCAACATGGCAGAGGTGCCTCCCTTGTTCCATGAGCGCTGACTTTTGTGCACACCCTGCCGATGGGGAGGCGGGAGGACCCTGGGAAGTAGGGGTGCATGTGGGGCTCAGGACTGAAGGTGTGTCGCTGTGGACCCAGCAGATGATTGTAATTTGCTGTTGTTGGGCTTGGGGAAGGAGGGCTGAGGGACCTCTCCCCACCAAGAAATGCGCTCATCCCCGTGATGGATGGTGGGAGTCCAGAAGATGTGGACAGCCTGTCCCCTGGGCTGGCCCCCATGGTAGACCCCTGGGAACCAGCAGCATCAAGCAGGGCAGGGGATGTGGCTGCTGCCCCAGCCTGCTGGACCCCCGGCCACCCTGGTGGTGCTGGTGCCCCCAGGCCTTCGAGGACATCTACATCGAGCAGCGGCGAGTCATCCGCACCATCCTCGAATACGCCGACAAAGTCTTCACCTACATCTTCATCATGGAGATGCTGCTCAAATGGGTGGCCTACGGCTTCAAGGTGTACTTCACCAATGCCTGGTGCTGGCTCGACTTCCTCATTGTGGACGTGAGTCCCTGCCACATCGGCCCTGTAGCCACATCCAGAGGCTGTCAATGTGGCAAGGACCTCAAGAATCCCAGGCCCTGAGCGGCAGGACCTGCCTGAGGCAGACCCTTGATTGGTGCTGCCCTTCTCAGACACAGCTGTCTAGGAGGGGAATAAGGACCAGGAGGACAGCAGGCAGGAGGGCTACTGACCATCGCTGCCAATAGGAGTGGAGGAGTTTCTTGCTTTATACATTTTATTTATTTATTTTTAAGATTATTGTCCAGGCTGGTCTTGAACTCCTGGGCTCAAGCAATCCTCCTCCCACCTCGGCCTCCCAAAGTGCTAGGACTACAGGTGTGAGCCACCACGCCTGGCCAGGAGTGGAGGATTTTCTTTTTTTTTTTTTTTTTGGAGATGGAATCTTGCTCTGTCACCCAGACTGAAGTACAGTGGCAATATCACCCCTCACTGCAATCTCCACCTCCTGGGTTCAAGCGATTCTCCTGCCTCAGCCTCCCAAGTAGCTGGGATTACAGGTTCCCACCACCACGCCCCGCTAATTTTTGTTTTGTTTTGTGTTGTTTTTAAGTAGAGACAGGGTTTCGCCATATTAGCCAGGCTGATCTGGAACTCCTGACCTCAGGTGATCCATCTGTCACAGCCTCCCACAAGCGTTGGGATTACAGGTGTGAGCCACCACACCTGGCGAGTGGAGGATTTTCTTACCCTCTTAGATGGGCTCATGGGCCTCTCAAGTGAGTCAGATACCATCCCTCCCACTCATGGCCATCCCCAGTTAGTTGATGACATCACTGAGGTGGCGCCTGGGCTCCTACAGGTGCTGGGACAGGTCCCAGAGCTGCTCTTCCCAACAGACAGGACCACCCACTAGGGAGAGGATCTATGGGAGACAGCCAGGAGCTGTGAGTCCAGGAAGACCCCATTGCCTGGGCTTGGGGGAAGGCTGGGGCCTTGCACGTACTGACCCCCCCACCCCTCCCCTGCAGGTCTCCATTATCAGCCTGGTGGCCAACTGGCTGGGCTATTCGGAGCTGGGACCCATCAAATCCCTGCGGACCCTTCGGGCCCTGCGTCCCCTGAGAGCACTGTCCCGATTCGAGGGCATGAGGGTGGGTGCTGAAGGGGTCTCTGGGGTGGGCTGGGGATTTGGGGTCGGGTCACTCTCAGGGCAGGGTGGAGGGTGCATGTCTATACTCCAGCCACCACCAGGGGGAGGCAGAGAGCTTAGATCCGCGGCCCTACCTGAGGCCAGGTCTGGCCCCCACCTCCCCAGCTGTCCTCCCCGCAGCCCATCTTCTGTCTGCCCCATTCCCGCCCTCAGCCCTCGATCCAGCCCACCCTTAGCTTACCTCTGCCACTACTTGGGGGCAGCAGAGTCTGCAGAAGCTCCCAGGAGGGCCCCACAGCCAGGGAAGAGGAAGAAGGAAGGCAGGTTTATGTGGTGTTTATGGGTGGTTTACAAGTGGGTTTATGGGTGGCTCTCCCAGCCTCAGACTGAGCCACCCAGGGCTCTGAAACAAGGTACCTGCACCCTGGCTCTGAGTCTCCCCCTCATCCCCCACCGATGAGCTTGGCGTCTTGGTCGGGGCCATGCCCTTGAGCTTGGGGTGACTTTGGGGAAGATCCATTCAGGCCCTGGAAAGCGGAAGTGGCAGGTAAACACAGGGTTGGGGCAAGAAAAATAGGACTTCTCCGGGAAAGGAGGCCTGCCGGGAGCAAGACCTGCTCCAGCGGGACAGATGTCTGCAAATCCACAGGCCATGGCGAGCCCACCCAAGCAGCCCCCTCCTGTCCCTGCCAGGGGCCAGCTGAATGCTGGGCCCTCTGACCCCCAGAGCCAGTGAACCCTCCCACTGAGGCGAAACAAGCTGCCTGTGGCCACACAGCTGGTCGGTGCCCCAGCCAGGAATAGAGCTCCCCTGGGTACCACCAGGCTGTGCCACCCTCTCTGGAGGTCATGAAACGGCTCCTCCTTAAAAAGAGCAGGGTCTCAGATCCAGCCCAGTGTGCAGTGGTTGGGTGGGCTGTGTGACTAGGGCTGGTGGGGGCAAGGCTTCAGTCCCAGGGTTCCTGCTGCTGCAGAGACCCTGCTGCCCTCTTTTCTGTGCCTGTGTCTGGGTCTCTGGGGCTGAGAACCCATGAGCAGGGGCTGGGTCACGTGGGCTGAGTTTCCTATGGGGGCTGAGCAAAGAGTGTTTGTCTCCTGCCTGGTGACCCGTGACTGGGCTGCTTCCAGAGAAACCCAGCACCCCCACTCCGGACTGATGGCTCCAGCCAAGCAGAGAGCCCTCCTGAGCACCAGGCCTGCCGCTCCCTACCCCACCCTCTCACTGCCCCCCACCTGCACACATACAGCCCAGCAGATTGGCCCTCCTCTAGGAAGCCCTCCCTGATTGACAATGCCCAGCTCTGCCTGGTCCCCTGGGTGGCATGGAGATGGGGAGCCCTCTCTCAGAGGCTGTGAGAGGCACTGGCAATGAACCACCCCCACGGCCACCAGGTGGTAGTGAACGCCCTCCTGGGCGCCATCCCCTCCATCATGAACGTGCTGCTCGTCTGCCTCATCTTCTGGCTGATCTTCAGTATCATGGGCGTCAACCTGTTTGCTGGCAAGTTCTACTACTGCATCAACACCACTACCTCCGAGAGGTTTGACATCTCCGAGGTCAACAACAAGTCTGAGTGCGAGAGCCTCATGCACACGGGCCAGGTCCGCTGGCTCAACGTCAAGGTCAATTATGACAACGTGGGTCTGGGCTACCTCTCCCTCTTGCAGGTGGTGAGTGTGACCCACTGCCCCAGCCAGGAACCTGAATGGAGGTGCCCCCTCCCCAGTCCCTCCCACCCCAGTCCCTCTCGTGATACCTGAGCCCAATGTCACTCCTTGTTAGGGGACCGCCCACCCTGCTTGCAATGCTGTGGGACTCCCAGGCAGTGTCTGGGTCTCTGGTCTTTATTTGATGCATGCCCAGAGGGGCTCAGACTGGTGGCCTCTGGCAGGGGAGGACCAGGTTGGGTGGGGGAGGGAAACTCATGGATGATGAGAGCAGGGAGGAGCCCCCACCCCGCCCCGCTCACTCCCCAACCACACTTTCTCAGGCCACCTTCAAGGGTTGGATGGACATCATGTATGCAGCCGTGGACTCCCGGGAGGTGAGTCCTGGTAGGCTGGGGGTAGATGGGTCCTGCCCTCCAGGCCGTGGGGGACAGGGAGAAGCCAGTATGCACACCCATGCCATCGCCCCTGCGCCCCCGCAGAAGGAGGAGCAGCCGCAGTACGAGGTGAACCTCTACATGTACCTCTACTTTGTCATCTTCATCATCTTCGGCTCCTTCTTCACCCTCAACCTCTTCATCGGCGTCATCATTGACAACTTCAACCAACAGAAGAAGAAGATGAGTATCAGCGCAGCCCTCCCAGGCCCCCCCCCCACACCGGGCCTCCCTCCTGCATCCCTGTTCACTCTCTCCTATGCAAACCCACAAACGCTGCCTGAGCACCCACCAGGCTGTTGGTTCATGCAGCTAGCTTGGGTCCCAGTCCCACCAGGGGACCTTGAACAAGTGACTTGGTCTCTGTGAACCTGTTTCCTTATCTGTAAAATGAGGCTGCTACAACCTGCCTTGTGGGTTACTCTAGGTCTCAGCCAGAAATTGATGAAAAGTGGCCAGAAACAAGCTGAAGGACAGCATTAATCCCCACTCCCCTTCCCACCCTTCTCTGGACCTGTAATCCCTCTTGGTCCCCCATCTCCCCTTGTCCCTCCATCTCTGACCCTTCCAGATCCCCACCTTCCTCCAGGCTGATCCACAGGGGCTGGGGCTGCCTGAAAGGTGGTACCTGAGTAGGGCAGTCCTGGAGGCAGGAAGAGGGACCCCATCCCAACCTAACAAGCCCTATCTCATTATACTTTGGAGGGAAAGACATCTTTATGACAGAGGAACAGAAGAAATACTATAATGCCATGAAGAAGCTCGGCTCCAAGAAGCCTCAGAAGCCAATTCCCCGGCCCCAGGTACCACCCTTCTGGGTCCCCAGTCCTGTGCACAGTACCAGGCTCCTGCCTGGGGGACAGATAGGGGTAAAAGGTTGCCTGCCCTCCACACACCAGGCTGTGTCCCTGGGTGAGGTTGGGTCCACCCCAGGGGCAGGGGGCTTGGTCTACCTGTAGGGAGGGATGCCTCTTTATAGTGCCACAGAGACACCGTGTGCACAGAGGCTATCCACAAAACTCCAGTGGCTGCTTCACCCTCATCTGGCCCTGCACAGCCCCTCAGTGCCCATCTACCTCCCACCTGGGACCTCAGTGGCCTCTGGGGCAAGGGCCCCCACAAGGCGAGTAAGAAGAGGATATCCAGATACCCTCCCCAGGAGCAATGACTTGGGGAGAAAGGGGAGGAGCATCTAGGGACCTAGAAGGGAAAAAGGGTTCCCGGTGGAGAAGGGAGGACCATGAACCCCATAAAATGACCTGGTCCCAGACCTGTCATGATCTGATGGGTCACCCTTCCTCCCCTGGCTGACTCCACCACAAGCCCCCCTCTCTCTCTCTCTCTCTCTCCCTCTCTCTCTCTCTCTCTCTCTTTCTCATCTCTCCCCCCCACCCCCACTATGCTGTGTGCCATCCTGCCTGTGTCTCCTGCCTATTCACACCCTGCCTGGGCCTGGCCACCGACTCCCCCGTGTCTGTCCTTTCCCGCCCACGCTGCAGAACAAGATCCAGGGCATGGTGTATGACCTCGTGACGAAGCAGGTCTTCGACATCACCATCATGATCCTCATCTGCCTCAACATGGTCACCATGATGGTGGAGACAGATGACCAGAGCCAGCTCAAGGTGGACATCCTGTACAACATCAACATGATCTTCATCATCATCTTCACAGGGGAGTGTGTGCTCAAGATGCTGGCCCTGCGCCAGTACTACTTCACCGTTGGCTGGAACATCTTCGACTTCGTGGTCGTCATCTTGTCCATCGTGGGTGAGCAGGGAGGGCCTGGCTGGCAGGGCAGCCCTGAGATGAGGCCCTCGGGAAGACCCATCCTGGTGCACACACCTGCCCCTGAGCTCCCACACGCTCACCTAGACACACACCTGTGTGTGCCTGCCACTCACTCTCAACACACAAAGGCACATGGGCGTGCCCACAGGCAGGTTGTCACCTGCGCACACATGGGTGCCCCTCAGGACACACGGCTGACCAGAAGACGCACGCTGAGGTGCCCATGTCCTGAGCGAAAAGTGTAAAAGATGGTTCCAGTGTCTGTGTGCACTGAGAAGTGCACAGTCACGCGGTTATGAAAGTAACCAGCTGCCATTTATTATCAGCTGTGCTGTGTGCTTGACAGGCATCATCTCACCCCTTGCTCATAACAACGTCATGTGCAGGAACTCTTGTTCCCATTTAACAGGTAAGGAAATTGAGGCACAAACAAGTGAAAGGGTATGCCCAGAGTCACACAGCTGTCCTCTCTCTCTCTCTCTCTCTCTGGAGATACATATATATATATATCACACACACACACACACATATACACACACGCGCGCACGCACACACACACACACACACCCCAATAACATTTGCAAACAGCATTGAAAATGGGCCTTACCCTCCCCTGCTTCATCGTATCCCACCTCCAGTTCCATCAGGGCAAAGCTGCAGCCCCTGGCCCCAAGACCCCTGGGAGAATCCAGCATTACCTGTCAGTCATCTGGGCTGTGCTCTGAGACTTGAGCAGAGTGCACCAGGCCAGGCCCCCTAGCCCCACCTGCCCCCACACCCTGTACCAGCCCCCAACACCCTGTGCCAGCCCCGCACCCTGAAGGTGGCATCCTCACTAGCTCCTCTCCATAGGCCTGGCACTCTCCGACCTGATCCAGAAATACTTCGTGTCACCCACGCTGTTCCGTGTGATCCGCCTGGCGCGGATCGGGCGTGTCCTGCGGCTGATCCGCGGGGCCAAGGGCATCCGGACGCTGCTGTTCGCCCTCATGATGTCACTGCCTGCCCTCTTCAACATCGGCCTCCTCCTCTTCCTGGTCATGTTCATCTACTCCATCTTCGGCATGTCCAACTTCGCCTACGTCAAGAAGGAGTCAGGCATTGACGACATGTTCAACTTTGAGACCTTCGGCAACAGCATCATCTGCCTGTTCGAGATCACCACGTCAGCTGGCTGGGACGGGCTCCTCAACCCCATCCTCAATAGCGGGCCCCCGGACTGCGACCCCAGCCTGGAGAACCCGGGCACCAGCGTCAAGGGTGACTGTGGCAACCCTTCCATCGGTATCTGCTTCTTCTGCAGCTACATCATCATCTCCTTCCTCATTGTGGTCAACATGTACATCGCCATCATCCTGGAAAACTTCAACGTGGCCACAGAGGAGAGCAGCGAGCCCCTTGGTGAGGATGACTTTGAGATGTTCTATGAGACGTGGGAGAAGTTCGACCCTGACGCCACCCAGTTCATTGCCTATAGCCGCCTCTCAGACTTTGTGGACACCTTGCAGGAGCCGCTGCGGATCGCCAAGCCCAACAAGATCAAGCTCATCACGCTGGACCTGCCCATGGTGCCGGGGGACAAGATCCACTGCCTGGACATCCTCTTCGCCCTGACCAAAGAGGTCCTGGGTGACTCTGGGGAAATGGATGCCCTCAAGCAGACCATGGAGGAGAAGTTCATGGCAGCCAACCCCTCCAAGGTATCCTACGAGCCCATCACCACCACCCTCAAGAGGAAGCACGAGGAGGTGTGTGCCATCAAGATCCAGAGGGCCTACCGCCGGCACCTGCTCCAGCGCTCTGTGAAGCAGGCATCCTACATGTACCGCCACAGCCACGACGGCAGCGGGGACGATGCCCCTGAGAAGGAGGGGCTGCTGGCCAACACCATGGGCAAGATGTATGGTCACGAGAACGGGAACAGCAGCTCACAGAGCCCAGAGGAGAAGGGCAAGGCAGGGGATGCCGGACCCCCCATGGGGCTGACCCCCATCAGCCCCTCAGACACTGCCCGGCCTCCCGCCCCTCTGCCAGGGCAGACGGTACGCCCAGGGGTCAAGGAGTCTCTCGTCTAGCAGGCAGCGTCGGGGTGGCCCACTGATTCTCGGCACAGTCCCCAAAGCTCCCCCATGGTGCCTGCACACAGAGTGAGGGAGCAGGGATTTGAATCTGGGACTGTGTCTGGCTCCCTCCTGGGGGACAGGATTTGGCCACACTGGGGCTGACACCCAGGCCCAAGCACCTGTTTCCCCAGACCGTGGGAAATGGGAATTGCACTCAGGGGCTCCATGCTGGGCCTGAGGCCCCTGCCTCCATGAATTAATCTTCAAGTTGCTCTGACCTCCTCCTGGGCCTGGTCACCCCTTCTTTTGGCCTGGGGGAGGTCAGAACATTCAAATCTCTGCCCCTCACTTGGGAAGGAGCTGGCCTACGGTGGAGGGATCAGTTTTCCCCCATCACCAGTCTTAAGGGTCACTGGCCTCTCCCCAGGAAGTGGCTCAGACCCCTCAGCTCCAGCCCAAAGACGTCTTAACCTCAGGGAGTGCAGACACCTGACCCCAGGCACTACTAGCCCACCCTCTCTGACTCTGGGGTGCAGCTTCACCCACCAGGCCGGCTCAGGAATTTCCTGGAAAAGGGAAATGTGACTGGTTCAGAAATAGCACCTCAAAGCCTCAAAACCTGATTGGCCACTGGATCCTGCTGCTTCGGGCTGAGATGGTGACTCTGAAAACCTTTTCCCAGGCCATGTCCAGGTCCGTAGCTCCCCTGGCTGGCCCCTAGGGGAAGAGCAGAAGGAAGGATGTCATTTGGGAATTGTCCTTTTCTAGGAAGCACAGGTGGGTTGAACAGGCTGGGTCCTGCCAGCTGGATCACCACACATGGCCTGAGCATCCAGACCTGAGCGGGGGGGCGGGGACCTGCTGCTCAGTAAGAAGATTCTCGCCCTTTCCCACTCTCCCTGCCTCATTCCTCCGTGAGCACCGCCAGGGCTCCAGGGTCCTCCTCCAGCCTCAGAGATCTTCCTTCTCATCTCCCACGCCCATCGCTCTCTCCCCTCATCCTTCCCACCTCTCTCCTCAAAGTGATCCTAATAATATTCAGTTGAGCTCAGGTTAGAGATTTCAACCCTGGGACATGCAGCAGGGAAGGCCCGACTGGCTCAGGCTCAACCTTCCAACCTCCTGTGGCCGGAAATGGGCACCTCTGCTGCACCGCCGTTCTGGGCATGGCAGGGCCAGGCCTCTGCAGGCTCCTGGAGAACAGAGGCTGTGCCTGGAGGAGGAGGGGTGAAAGACCCGTTCAGGCATCACTGGGTTTATTCACTTGTGTGTGTCCCTGTGGCTGTGTGTCTGCTTGTATGTTTGTAGGCCTGTGCGTGTTCAAGTGTGTGACTGTATGTGTATGTGTGAACCACTGTGTACTGGTGCCTGCATTATGCACATGTGTCTGGGTATCTTTGTGTATATGTGTGTCAGTGTGCCCTGGAGTGTTTCAAGGTCCATGGAGTATGGCTGCTGTGTAGTGCTGTGCAGGCCTGTCCATGGGCATGTTCCCATGTCTGGGAGGGTGAACTGTGCTGTGAGTGTGTGGATGAGTGTGAACACACGTGGCAAGATGTACTCAGGGCATCCTGTTGGTCTAAATTCCCCTTCTTTTTCTTCTTGTTTCTCATGAAGAGTTTTATTAAAATTCAGGAAGCAGCAAAACCTTCAAGACATGTATGTGTGCTCTGTGTGTGCACATCTGCCTGACATGCCTACGGGCCAGAGTCATCTTTGTGGTCCACTATGCTCTCTCGCCTGCTCCCAGCACTGCCTGCACAGCCCCGTCCCTCACTCCCAGTGAGCTCCTCTCCTTCCCTCCATTTCTCACGACCTGAGCCCTGCTCCCTGCCTCCTGCCTATGTCTCCTCTATGGAAGGAGGCCTCCACTCCTTCCATCTCATCCTTCAGCTTTGTCTAATGGGGGCAGCCTCCCCTGCCTAGCACCCTACCCCTTTGCCTTGCCCTCCTGGGCCCTGGAGCCTCAGAAGTGTTTGGCTGGGTATTCTCTGTGGACTGTGTGCAGGCTGCAGAGGAAAAGTAGATGAGCAAGGTCTAGCCCTTCCCTGCCTGTGGCCCCTCCCCTGCAGATGATGCCCATTCCTGCCTGGTCTGGGGGGAACAGGTCCCACACCAGGCTAGCAGGCGGGCTCCTTTGTACAGTTCTTACAATAAACCATCCCTGGTGCCTCTGGTGTGTGGCTTATCCCTTCTGTGTGTCAGTGTGGATGTGGATGGAGCTGAGGAGCAAGACGGGCCAGTGGGGATTGGAGCCAAATGTGGAAGACACAGGAGCCTCTCAGGGGGCTGGGCAGGATAAGGAGGCCCCAGCTCTACCCGCTGGCTCAGTCCAGCTCTCTCCTGCCTCCTTCCAAAAGCCCCTTAGCTGGAATCCAAGAGACCAGACAGAATCAGGGGTCAAGCCCCAGCCCCCCAACAGGCAGCACCACACTCTCTCTCTTCCGGGTGGTCCCTGTTGGTACCCTGTGTCCCCAGCTTCTCCTCACCAGAAGCCCCTTCACTTCTCTGCCCCTCTCAGAGGCCTCAAGGTGCCAGTGGGGCACACAGCACAGCTTCTCTCTCAACTCAGAGGCACTAACCCCAGGACTGACCTCCGACCCCAGCTAGCCCATGGTCACGTGGACCTGTGATGAGTATTCTTATGCAGCAGGCTTAGCCCACAGCCCCAGAGAGTGAAATGTAATCTTGTATGTAATTTTCTTTTTCTTTCTTTTTGAGATAGGGTTTCATTCTGTCACCCAAACTGGAGTGCAGTGGTACAACCATGGCTCACTGTAGCTTTAAACTCCTGGGTTCAAGCAATCCTCCCACCACAGCCTCCTGAGTAGCTGAGACTACAGGTGCACACCACCACACCTGGCTAGTTTTTTGTAGAGATGGGGTTTTGCTAGGTTGCCCAGGCTTGTCTCAGCCTCCTGGCTTGGTCTCCCTGCCTTGATCCTCCTGCCTTGGTCTCCCGAGGTGCTGGGATTACAGGCAAGAGCCACTGCACCCAGCCTGTAAATTTCTTTTCTGTAACAACGTCTGACTCCCCAGACTGTAATCTCCAGACGAGTAAGCAGTTAATTCTTTTCGGGATGTCTACACCCTCTCTTTCTGGGTCCTGAGGTTTATGTAGCATTGGTGTGGGGGATGGGGAGGGGCTCTCAGGCTGCCCCCGAGATGTCCTTCCATTGCCTCTGCAGCCCCTTCCCAGCTTGCAGCTCTGTGCGTGCTTTGGGGAGCGGAGGTGTTCAGCATCTCAAGAGTTGTCTGAGCGCCCCCAGGGTGCTGTCTTCCCTCCCTGGAGTGGGAGCTCCTCACTGGTTTTACATTTTTTTTTTCAATCGCTTTGGGGTACAGGTAATTTTTCTGTTACGTGGATAAGTTCTTCAGTGGTGATTTCTGAGATTTTGGTGGACCTGTCACCTGAGCAGTGTACACTGTACCCAGTGTGTAGTCGTTTATCCCTCCCCCTCCTTCCACGTTCCCCACTGAGTCCGTCACATCATTCTCATGCCTTTGCATCCCCATAGATTAGCTCCCACTTGTAAGTGAGAACATAGGATATCTGGTTTTCCACTCCTGAGTTACTTTACTTAGAATAATGGCCTCTAGCTCCATCCAGGTTGCTCCAAGATGTGATTTCATTTTTTTTTTTTATGGCTGAGCAGTATTCCATAAAGAGGTATATATACACCACATTTTCTTTATCCACTCATAGGCTGATAGGCTCTTAGGTTGCTTCCATGCCTTTGCAATTGTGAATTGTGCGCTATAAACATGCGTGTTAAGTGTGTCTTTCAGAAAACCAAAATCATATCAAGTGTCTTCTCCAACCACAGCAGAATAAAACTAGAAATCCACTCCAAAAGGAAACCTCAAAAGTAAACAAATACATGGAAATGAAATAATCTGTTCTTGAATGATTTGGGAGTTAACAGTGAAATCAAGATGGAAGTTAAAAAAAATTCTTTGAAATGAATGATAATAACACAACTTATCAAAACCTCTGTGATACAGCAAAAGCGGTGTATCAAAAACTCTAGCAGTCATAAAAAAGGATGAGTTCCTGTCTTTTGCAGGGACATGGATGAAGCTGGAAACCATCATTCTCAGCAAACTAATACAAGAACAGAAAACGAAACACCGCATGTTCTCACTCATAAGTGGGAGTTGAACAATGAGAACACATGGACACAGACAGGGAGGGGAACATCACACACTGGGGCCTGTCAGGGGGTGGGGCATTGGGGGAGGGGTAGCATTAGGGGAAATACCTAATGTAGATGATGGGTGGATGGGTGCCACCACCATGGCATGTGTACACCTATGGAACAAACCTGCACGCTCTGCACACATACCTCAGAGCTTAAAGTATAATAATAATGAAATTTAAAAAATGAAAAAACTGGCAGGGCATGGTAGCTCACACCTGTAATCCCAGCATTTTGGGAGGCCGAGGCGGGTGGATTGTTCGAGCTCAGGAGTTCGAGACCAGCCTGGGCAACATGGTGAAATCTGTCTCTACAACAAATACAAAGATTAGCCAGGCATGGTGGCGTGACCTGTAGTCCCAGCTACTCGGGAGGCTGAGGTGGGTGGGCCACTTGAGCCAGGGAGGTGGAGGTTGCAGTGAATGGAGATTGCACTCCAGCTTGAGCAACAGAGCGAGACCTTGCCTCAGAAAAAAACCGGAAAACACCAACCAAAAAAACGTACTATTGGGATTATTTCTATTTTACAAAAATGAGGAACCTTGGTCACTGAGAGGTTAAGAATGGGTGTTGCCTCATGGGGTGCTGTTGTTATGTGGGGCAGGGAACTCTGCTTTGCCAGCCAATGCCCTACCACCTCTGGGTACCCACCCATCATTGTGACTGGCGCGATTGCCCTGACATGTGTCCAGACGCTCCCCCAATGGGGGCAGAGCCACCCCTAGTTGAGAACCACTGGTAACCTGGGAGGTTTCACTGCTGGGTCAGGACTCAAACCCACGTCCTTTTTAGCAGGCCTCTTCCCGGCCTCAGCAGCCAAGCAGACCCAGGACACCTGGGCTGGGGAAGGAGGTAGATGTCTGAGCTCTTCTCTCCCTGAGGTTCTTCCTGCTCCCAGCCTCCTAGGGTGACTGGGGATAGCTGCCTTCTTGCTTCCTCACCCCCTGAGCCCCTTGTCCCTTCCCCCGACCCCCCCCATCCCTTATTTTGCTGTTGGCTTCCTGGAAAGTGTGGTGTTGTCAGACGTCGGAATGTGAGGCCTGGGGCAGCAGAGGGCAGAGGCAGGGGTGGGCTTGCGAAGCCTCCTGTTCTGGGAAGGAAAGGGCGTCATGAGCCCAGGATGGGGCTCAGGGGTGTTGTCACCAGCGAGGGAACAGCCTGGTCCAAACTGTGACAAATAACCCTGCAGGCGGTTGGGCCCCCGCTGCTTCCCCCGCTCCTGAAAACAGATCCCTACCCGGCATGAATGGGAATGAAGCCCAAAGGCCACATCTGCATCCCTGTCCAGGGAGATGTTGATGTGTGTGAGTCTGGAGAATGCCAACTGCCCCCCCAACCTCTGTACCCCCTGCAGTCCCCTGGGCCCCAGGACCACCTCCCAAGTAGGCCCCACACCACAGGGCCCAGGCCACACACTTGTGTGAGCATGCACACACACACACACACACACACACACCACAAACGTACCCCAAGCCTTTCCCCGTCATACACCCCGACTTAGGGGAGATTCCAGCCTCAAAGCTAACCAAGGACTCTGTCATTAGGGGCTCAGGAAGAGTATTTCCCAAACCAAGAGGCCCCCAGATTTTGCCCCCCGCCTCCCCCGTCAGTCTCTCTCCAACCGCCCTCACCAGCATCAGGGCTGTGGGCCCCATGGTGACCTCAGGTGATGTTTACATCTCTGGGCTGTTTATTCCATGAACTGAACATCTGACACCTTTTCAGAGAAATGGTTTTTTTTTTTTTTCATTTGGAACATCTGGAGATAAGCAAGAACATGTGGGACTGCCCGGAACAAGCTGTTCCTCAGATGAAACCTTAATCCTCCTGTCCTCAATTTCTGTGGCTCAGATCCTGGCCTGCACCCCTTGAGA
The DNA here is from genome assembly GCF_009761245.1 of Sapajus apella. NCBI lineage: Eukaryota > Metazoa > Chordata > Mammalia > Primates > Cebidae > Sapajus > Sapajus apella. The sequence continues at coordinate 18,317,973 of NW_022436988.1, forward strand.
GTGGCTCCTGCCTTGTAAGGTGAGGCCCAGCCCCAGATCCAAAGAGGGACCGCCTAGACCCTCTGCCTTCCAGCCGTGGCATGGGAGGTGGGTCTGCTTCTCCCTAAATCCAGACAGACCTGCCCAGCACAGGCTGGAGAATGGAGGATCGTCGGGGAGAGAGATGGGGACAGAGGGCACTGACAATTTAGCATCGTTTCCTCTCCCAGGGGTTGGGGATGAGATACAAAAAAGAAGCTGCCAGGAGACATAAAACTCAAAGAGGGCTTAGCTGCAGGGCTGTGGTCCACAAGCCTGCTGTGGACAGTTGTGCAGGTTGGGGCCTGCACAAGACTGTCTCTGAAGGGGCTACATTGGACCCAGGGGCAGCCCCAAAGATTTGCTTAGATGAGTTCCTGAGCACTGTGGCTCCATCCAGCACCCTGCAGACAGGGAGGATACAGCTGGAGGACCTGAGTGCTCTCCCACACCAGCCCCCGCTCCCTGCCTAAGACCCCCTGGACCTGCAGACAATTCCATGCACTCAGAATCCCACAGTTAAGAACCCCTGAAGAAGCCCCGATGGCTACATGGTGGGTTTTCTCACAGCTGTCTCCACCTACCTCCACCCTGTTTGGCAGCCCCTACAAACGCTTTCACAGAATGAGGAAGGGAGTCCTCTCACTGGGGCCTGGACTGAACCTTCTCCCGGTGGCTGCCACACTTGGCCTGCTCTTACTCAAGAACCTCTATAGTTCCCATCCTCCACAGGGTCAACTTCCAATGTGGCTGCCTGCACTCCAGCCAAGAGGCTCTGCTCTGGGCCCCTCCAGGTGCCTGGCCTGGGTCTGCGGCTGCCCCCAGCCCCCTGCACTGTCCTTCCTTAGTGCTCCCCTTCCCGCAGGGTGAAGGATAGTTCAGGGCAGAGGAGCTAAGTTCAAGTTCATCCATAGGACAGGTGCCTATTTCGCTCAGGGCCCAGGAATAAAGACCTGCCAGGCTCAGATGGCAGAGGGGAGGCTGGCTGTCCCAGGGGATGACCACCAGTGGGGTAGGCACAGAGAAACAGGAGCACAGGCTGCCCCCAGAAGGCTGGCCCCCAGAGGCATCCACTGAGGACCCCAGTTGTGCTGCTCAAGCTGGGCGACTGCCAAGCCTTAGCGACCCAGCTGACAAGAGCCTGCCCTCCCCCAGGGTCCCCAGAGAGCTGGTGCCTCCCCTGGGTCCCGATTTGCATGGCAGGAAGGGGCCTGGTGAGGAAGAGGCGAGGAGGGGATAGGCGGCAGCCGGTGCAGTTACACGTTTTCCCCCGAGCAGCCTCCGACGTTGTCACGGGCTTGGGGTTGGGGACAGAGCGGTGACCATGGCTGGGCTGGCGTTGTCTCCTGTGCCCAGCCTCTGGCTGGTGGTGCTGCTGCTGCTGCTCTCAGGTACCCAGGACGAGGCCTGTGGGGTCCGCTGTGTCTCCAGCTCTCTGGGCCCTGTGGCCCAGCCCCCCCCTGCTCCACCCTCCTCCTCTGTCTCTCACTTTTTCTGCTGCCTCTCTCTCTCTCATGGCCCTGGGGCCTGGGTCTGTGGGTGTCAGCTGCACATGGGGAGGGGGTCAGGAGTCTGTGGCCCCAGCCCCTCTCCTGCCTGGAGGGCATCAGGCTGAGCTAGGCATGAGAAGCAAACCAGAGTTAGCAGCCAGGACCGTAGAAGAACTGGGCTCAGGAGGAAGAGGCTGAGGGCACTGCCTGGGGGCCGGCAGGGGAGGGGCTGTCCCAACTGGACCCTGGAAGATGCGTGATCCAAATGAGGCCTCCTCCTCTGGGAGATGGAAGAGCCTCCGGGCTGTGACTTTCTTCCTGTTTCTCTTTAAAAAAAAAAAAAAACAACAAAAACAAAAAATAGAGACATGGTCTCCCTTATTGCCCAGGCTGGTCTCAAACTCCTGGCCCCAAGCAATCCTCCTGTCTTGGCCTCTCAAAATGCTGAGATTTCCCTGTCCCGCCTGTCTCATTCAGACGCCTGCTCAAAGCCACCCTGAGGGTCAAAGGCAGAAAGGGGGCTGGGGGCTGGGCCTGGGGGCGAGGTTTCCAGTACCCCCACCCCACTCCTGTCTTTCAAGTACAGGGGGCAGGGAGGACTGCAGGGTCTTGAAGCTGCTGTCATGGAAGGAGGAAGTAGCTCTGGAACCTAGAGGGCATGCAGGGATGGGGCAGCCGGGGGCCAGAGGAGGCCCTGACCTGGCCCCGCCCACTTCCTCCCTCCCAGCAGCTGAGCCGGTGCCAGCAGCCAGTTCAGAGGAACTGTACCGGAATCCCAAAGGTCAGTGGCCTCACCCACCCTTCTGAGGGCAAGTTTGCCTGTGTCCGACTATGGTCCTGTCCTGGGGGTGGCCCCACTTCCCGCCCTTGTCTGATCTCCCCATCCAGGACTCCCATCCCCAGGCCTCCTTAGGATCTCCTGCGAACCCCACCCCAGGCCCGCTGTGATCCTCATGAGACACAGGCTCTCCAGCTGTGGCCACTGAGGGGCTGGGATAAACTCTGGGTCACAGCAGGGGAGCCTGGGGGTTTCTCTGGGGCTCAGGCTTTGGCCTGTCTAGCTGGGGATCTGGCTGAGCCTCGGGTGAGCCCTCCAGGGCAGGGTCACTGTGTGAGGAGCTCAGGGATTCCCAGGGAGCGCTTGCTGAGAACAAGGCAGTCGAAGCTGGAAAGAGCATTCTGGAGCAAGAAGTGGACCCAGTCCCTGCAGGAGGGAAGCGGGGGATGATGGAGGGAAGTCAGGTGGGGGGGTGGGGGTCGACCGAGGAAGGGCTTAGTTGCCAGGCTAGGAGTTTGCCTGTATCCCTGAAGAAACTGAGGAGACTGATGATTTCAGGCGGGTGCAGGGAAGCCCAGGGAAGGGAGGGGCAGAAGCACCAGGCCTGTGTGCCTCCAGGTCCTGGGGGTGTGGCCCAGGTCAGGCTGTTGTAGTGGGCATGGGAAGGAATGGCAAGGTCCCAGCTCTCTTCTAAAGGAAAATCGAAGGGTAGGTGGGGCAGTCGGGAAGGGGCAGAGTCTGAGAGCTTGGCCGTGGCTTCTCACGTGGCTCAGCCTCTCACGTGGCTCTACCTCCTGCCTGTCACACACCCTGAGAAGCAAGGACTGAGCCCAGGGGTTCTGTGCCAGCCAGGGCAGGGGCCTGCTGCAGGGGCTGGCAGTCAGGAAGATGCCAAGAGGAATTCTGAGCCTGGCTTTCGCGCCCACAGGTAGCCCTTGCTCTCAGATCTGGCAGTACCCACGTTTCATAGCAAGGAAACGGGGCTTCACAGTGAAAATACAGTGCCACACGGATGGCACCTCCAGCATCGTGAGTTGGCTCCGGAAGCGGAAGATGGACGAGGAGCCCCAGCAGGTGAACCTGGAACAGGGCCACATGCATCAGACCCAGAACGGCTCTGTCACCACCCTCACCATCCAAGACATCCAGTTTGAGGACAACGGCATCTACTTCTGCCAGCAGGAGTGCGACAACTCCTTGGAGGTCTACCTGGGCTGCGGCACGGAGCTGCGAGTCATGGGTGTGTGCCAGGCGGCTGGGACGCTCCTGTAGCCATCCACCCCGGCCTGCCTCTTGCAGCAATGGCCATGGCCCTAGAGCACCCAGGAAAGCCTCTGGGACCTGGGGGAGCTGCCCTTAGAGTCCTAAAAGGTGGACTCTGACCCAGGCTCACCACCCCCCACCCTGTCCCCACAGGGTTCAGCACCTTGGAACAGCTGAAGCGGAGGAACACGTTGAAGGACAGCATCATCATGATCCAGACGCTACTGATCATCCTGTTCATCATCGTGCCCATCTTCCTGCTGCTGGACAAGGTGATCAGGGGACAGGGGAAGCCTTGGGGGACCATAGAGGAGGCCATTGCACAGGCCAGACATAGGCAGTGTCTCCACTTCCCCAGCTCTTGTTGTGGCCTTTTTGGCCAAGCCCGTCCCCAGAGCCTCCCTGCTGGCTCACCTATTCAATCATTCCTTCCTTCCTTCATTCATTCAGCTGTTCTTGCAAAATGCACCTCACTCCTGACCCCTTACTCCTCATCCCCAGGCCCTCCCCAGCCGGGCCCAGTGGGGGATGGGGCCGGGGGATACTAACACTCTGATCTCCAACCTCTCTGCCCCCAGGATGACAGCAAGACTGGCATGGAGGAAGATCACACCTATGAGGTAGGGAGCAGGGCAGGCCCCGCAGCTCTGAGTCCTTGGGTCAGTGGCCGCTATCTGCTGGTGTGGTCAGGGTATGGCCCCAGCCTGACCTCTACTTCATGTCTCCAGGGCCTGAACATTGACCAGACAGCCACCTACGAGGACATAGTGACGCTGCGGACGGGGGAAGTGAAGTGGTCTGTGGGTGAGCACCCAGGCCAGGAGTGAGAGCCAGGCCCTCCCCACACCCTGCACGCAGGCTCCCAGGCCTCGGTGATTGCTTTGGAGCTTCCTGGCTCCTGGCCCAGCCCCCTTCCCAGACCCGCAGCCAGCCTCTGAAGCTGGCCCACCAGAGCTGCCACTCATCTCCAGGCCCTGGTCCCCAGCTCTTGCCAAAGGGCCTGGAGCAAAAGGACGACAAGGCAGCGACCTGGAGGGAATTCTCTGGGGATGGATGGGACCCAGCCTCCTGGGGGTGCTATGAGGGGATCCGTCCCCATGCGTAGGATAGGGGAGGCAGAGACTGGTCCAGAACCTGGAAATGGACTCGGAGCCAAGGGACTCCCAGCAGAGCTTGGGAAGAGCCGTGGACCCGACTGGGCCCCAGAAGAGCCACAGGAACATTGTTCCTGTCCCGCAACCACTCCCACCCCAGGGGGCGCCTCAGCCTCAAGGCCCTTTCCCCATGGAATAAACGATGTGTCCTGAGAAACCACACACAGGCTCGTGACATCTTATGGGTTTGGGGTGAATAGGAATGTCTGTGTAGGCACTTCTGTTGTTTGAATGTGGCACCTGTGAGCCCTCGAGGGTGTGGGAGAGGTGACGGCCACCCCTTCTCTCTGAAGACCCAGTTGGAGCCTGTGATCACACCCCCTTTTCTTCCCCCTGGAACTGGGGGCTGCATGCCAGGCCCTGGCTGGACCCAGAGTAGCTGGCGAGTGACTGGGCCTGTCCTTCCCCTCAGCAGGAACGCCCTCACCCTGCACTCCATTCAGCCAACAAGCAGTAACTGAGTCCCGCTCTGCCTCCACCTACAGGAAGCCCTCCCAAAGCACCTGATCCCTGTCCAAGCCCTATTCAGACCAGCCTAGGCATCAGTGACTTAGCTACTGCCTTGTGCTACTCACTCTGGCCTTGGTTCTCCAGTCAAACTGGAAGCTCCCTGAGGGTAGAGGTTTCCCTGCCTCTATAACACTCCACTGCCACCCCCAAGGGGCCTAGGAAAGCTTGATGCAAAGCCATCAAGAGTGAGATCTAAAGAGTGAGGCTTTGTATGGTGAAGCTTTGGGGCTCTTAGCCATGATACCCCTTCAGAAATTCACAGTTTCACATCAGAGGTCCCCTATGTTCCCAGGGTCCTCAAATAATGGCCCCTAGGGCCCTCCAGCCCACTAGCTGTGGGAGGTCCTAGGAACAGCTCCCACCTGGGAGGCCAAGTGCGATCAACCTGCATGTGCAAACCCCCCTCCCAACAGGCTGTGCTCCACTTCCTGTTGACCCTGGAGGGAATCCTTCGAAACCTCTCTGCTGCTCCTGCTCTGAATTCCCCTATGGAATTCATAGGGAGACCCTATGCTTGGGGAGCTGCCAGTTTAACTGGCGAATCAAGGTTAGCACACGGAAACTAGTGAGAAAAGTGCCAATTTTCACCAGATTGCCTCTGGAATTCCAGGTGGGACCGGTGGGGCAGGCACCCACACCTGCGGTTTCAGGTCAGTCTCTCCACCGCCCTGGGTCAGGCTGGGCCAAGCCGGGCAGGCCTCGTGTTTTCTCCGGTCTCTGGGCCACTGTAGGGAGCCAGGTTGTTTTGGCATCAGCCTCTACTGAGCCGAAGCCCTTCCTTTCCTGCTGCTTTGCATAGCGGCACTAATTGCGTCCTCCTACCTCCACCAGGGACCTAGGCAGCCGGGTAGGAGATGGGAGGAGGCTTCATTTCTCCCCCAGGCAGGGTCTCCCCCTGCTTGAGGCTGCCCTGGGTTTGGGGAGGCCTTGGCTTTACCTAAACACTTTTTAATACCTTTGAACAGCTCAGTTTCCCTGAGACTTATTTTATTATTATCTTTTTTTTTTTTCTTGGAGACAGAGTCTCTGTCGCCCAGGCTGGAGTGCCATGTTGCAGTCTCGGCTCACTGCAACCTCTGTCACCCAAGTTCGAGCAATTCTTCTGCCTCAGCCTCCTAAGTAGCTGTAATCCTGAGTAGCTGGGATTATAGGCGCACACTGCCATGCTCGGCCAATTTGTGTATTTTTAGTAGAGACAGAGTTTCACCATATTAGCCAGGCTCGTCTTGAACTCCTGACTTCAAGTGATCCACCCACCTCAGCCTCCCAAAGTGCTGGGATTACATGCATAAGCCACCGCGCCCAGCCTGTTCTCGTTAACAGAAAATCATCTGAGCATAGGCCTTGGCCTCTCCACCAGACACCCCCAAAGGGCTTGACTTCATGGGTTTAATGTAGGAGCCCTCCCTGGTTTGTTTTTCTGTTTTAAGGGCTCTGGGAGACTTCATGTCTGTCTTGTGCACCCCCAAAACTCTCATAGGCAATGGAAACATAGCTGGGTACTGATGGTGGGGACAAGAGACATCTCAGGTCTCAGTTGCTTTATCTGCAAAATGGGAATCTTAAAGCGCATCGGAGGGAAAAAATTTGGGCCAGACATTGTTTTGTAAAAAAAATCATCACAATAAAATTGAGGGCCAGGTGCGGTTGCTCACACCTGTAATCCCAGCACTTCGGGAGGCCAAGGCAGGCAGATCACCTGAGGTCAGGAGTTCGAGACCAGCTTGGCCAACACGGTGAAACCCTGTCTCAAAAATTAGCCAGGTGTGATGGCAGGCACCTATAATCCCAGCTACTTGGGAGGCTGAGGCAAGAGAATAGCTTGAACCCAAGAGGCAGAGGTTGCAGTGAGCCAAGATCATGCCACTGCGTTCCAGCCTGGGCAACAAGAGCAAAACTCAGTCTCAAGAAAGAAAAAAGAAATGACTTTGTTTCCTTTGGGTATACATAATTTTAGCAAATGTATAGATTTGTATCACGACCACAAAATCAGAACACAGAATATGAACCGAAAGCTTTTATTGGGTTCAACAAATACATATTGAGCACCTCTTAAATGCAAGAAAAATGGATTGAACATATCCATCTTCATTTACACTCTGCCTGATGTCCCTGGAAGAGGGTCACACTATCTGATTTTTACAAACAAGGAAAACAAGGCCCAGGGAATTTGCCATTAACTGGCCAGAATCACACCTAGACCTTCTGACTCCAAATCCAGCATTTTCCCGACTGCACCATGGCCACCTCTCTTGAAGGGCCTTGCAGCAGTAAGACCTCAAACCTAAGGAGGAGGAAAAGGAGGAGGAATCCAGGGACAACTTTGGCTGTCTTCAATGTTTGTGATTTGAAGGGGATTTTCTTTTCCCATGTTCACAAAGTCCAAGGCCCCAAAGGCCCTACCCCTTCTTACCAGGGCCTAGTAGGGGGCCTCTGAGCACCCTCCAGAGGAAGCCACTGTGCCATCCTTCCAGGATCCCAGCTCTGCAGCTGTCCCCTGCCCCCCCCTCCCCAGAACGCAGCTCTGAGGCCCCTGGTGGGCACATGCCCCATTGCCCACTGGGGGAATCCAGCTCCTCCCAGGGGACCCTGGTTGAAGCACAGGTGGCTCCTCCTCCATTCTAGCTTGACTTCCTGCCCTCTTGCTGCAGGTGCTGCTTAGGGTTGGGGTGATTTGACCAGAGGTTTTGGGTGTTTTTCCAGCAGAATCAGAGGTGAGAGAAAAACAAAACACAAAAAACTGTGGCTATTTGGGTGCCGTTGGGGTGGCAAGAACAGGTAGTGTTCATCTCTTAGTAAGTATCTGGCCTGGCTGAGGCTTCTCTGAGAGGCCTCTAAAGTCATCTCCGGGCCAGGAGCTGTGGCTCATGCCTGTAATCCTAGCACCTTGGGATGTCGAAGCGGGTGGATCATATGAGGTCAGGTGTTCAAGACCAGCCTTGCCAACATGGTGAAACCCTGTCTCTACTAAAAATACAAAAATTAGGCTGGGCACAGTGGCTCACACCTGTAATACCAACACTTTGGGAGGCTGAGGCAGGCAGATCACCTGAGGTTGGGAGTTCAAGACAGCCTAGAGAAACCTCATCTCTACTAAAAATACAAAATTAGCCAGGCCTGACGGCAAATGCCTATAATCCTAGCTACCCAGGAGGCTGAGGCAGGAGAATTGGTTGAACCTGGGAGGTGGAGGTTGCAATGAGCCAATATCATCCCATTGCACTCCAGCCAGGGCAACAAGAACAAAACTATCTCAAAAACAAAAACAAAAATTAGCCAGGCGTGGTGGCATATGCCTGTAATCCCAGCTACTCAGGAGGCTGAAGCAGAAGAATCGCTTAAACCTGGGAGGGGGAGGTTGCAGTGAGCTGAGATCATCCCACTGCATTCCAGAGTGGGCAACAGAGCGAGACTGTCTCAAAAAAAAAAAAAAAAAAAATGCCGTCCCAGAACGTGGTATTTGCGATCCCTGTCTGCTCTCTTTGGTTGACCTCAAGAAGTGGATTCGGAGCCCACATCTGTGACATTCCTGGGTGTGTCCCAAGTCTCCAAGCTGTTCCTGGCATGTCATCCTCTGGTCCTGCCATTGACTCAGCTGCAAACAATCACAAACCTTCCTTTTGGGACACCTGCCTCTCCCACCCAAAGCCTTTACTTAGAAACAGGTGACTGCAGAGAACAAAAATTAATGAACATTATCTCCTAACTTAAATCAGAGTATAGTTTGTTAAAACACACTAGGCTTTTAAAGGCATTCCCACTCCCAGCAGACCTAATATTTTCCACACGTGGCAGGAGGGGAAGTAGGGAGTTCCAGTTCTGTAAGTTGTGAGTCCGTATAGAACATTCCTGGGGAGTGGGCATGGTGGCTCACGCCTGTAATCACAGCACTTTGAGAGGCCAAGGCAGGTGGATCACCTGAGGTCAGGAGTGCAAGACCAGCCTGGGCAACATGGCGAAACCTAATCTCTACTAAAAACACAAAAATTAGCTGGGCATGGTGGTGCATGCCTGTAATCCCAGCAACTGGGGGGGCTGAGGCAGGAGGATCACTTGAATCTGGGAGGCGGAGGCTGCAGTGAGCCAAGAGTGTGCCGCTGTACTCTAGCTGGGCAACAGAGCAAGACTCCATCTCAAAAAGAAAAAAAGAAATTCCTGGGAACTTGAACACACTGCCTTGTCACCTTGTGCATTTAATTTTGCTCATGTACATATTGCCATACATTCAAGTTCCTGTCATTATTTTATTTATATTTTTATTGTATTTATTTATTTATTTACTTACTTATTTTTTGAGATGGAGTTTTGCTTTTGTTACCCAGGCTGGAGTGCAATGGCATTGGCTCACTGCAACCTCCACTTCCTGGGTTCAAGAGATTCTCCTGCCTCAGCCTCCCAAGTAGCTGGGATTCCAGGCACACACCACCATGCCTGGCGAATTTTTGTATTTTTAGAAGAGACAGGGTTTCACCATGTTGGCCAGGCTGCTCTTGAGCTCCTGACCTAAGATGATCTGCCCACCTGGGCCTCCCAAAGTGCTGGGATTACAGATGTGAGCCACCGCCCCCTGCTCTGTCCTTGTTATTTTAAAATAATTATACCAGTAGGAGGATGTCCAGACACAGCATGGGCTACCTGGCCATGCCCAGCCAGTTGGACATTTGAGTTCTTTGCTTGGCACTGTCCTCTCATGCGCTGGGTCCACTTAGTAGATGCTTGTTGAACTTCTGGGCCTGGGGCTGTGCCAGCTGCCTCATCCCTTCACCTCCTGGCTTATTCTCTCCCTATATATTTTAGCTATTTTCTTCATGGCAATGTTTCTAATTAGAAATTTCTATTTTACCATTATATATTTATTTGTTTGCTCTTATCTGTCCCCAGTAGATCGTTAGCTCCAGAAGAGAAAGGATCATATATTTTGTTTATCTATGTATGCCCATCCGCCTGGTACAATGTCTGGCACATGTTATAGGCAACAATTACTTGTTGAATCAGTGAATACACATATAGAAGAATGAATGAATGAATGAATGAATGAATGAATGAAAAGATGCAAGGCAGAAATCCAGCCTCAAAGAGCTTACAGTCTGGTAGGAGGAATAAAACATCTACAGATAGCCACAGGACAGGTCAAAGGAAGGAGAGGCTATATCCAGCTGAGGGCACCCCATCAGGAAAGCACCCCAGACTTCCTACAACTACTAGACATACCTTGATGCTTTTCACTTCTCTGTCAATGGACTGTTTCCCTGGAGAATAATCCCCAAAGTGAAATTACTTAGCATGTCCAGTTAGGTAGATGGTTATATACTTCTTGGTTGTTCAGAGATCGTCAACCAGTGCAGACAATACCCCCATCAAAACAGAACTGTGCCTGCCCCTCTCCTCCCACAAGCCTTCCAAGGCCCTTCCTCCATGCCTGAACCCCCTGGCCATATCATGTGGCAAATTTAAGGGTTCAATGAGATACAGGAAGTGAAACGCGATGTACACTGAAATGTGCAATACAAATTTGCAGCATCTGCAGCATGATGTGCCTCAGTTCACTAAACCAAGCTACGCTGGGTCCTTGTTTTCTACCACTTTTCCCAATGCCTTCGGACACCTCAGTCTGCAACTGACGTTCCTTGTGTTCAATTCCCCCCATCTTTTTGGAACATCCTCTGTGCAGGGGCTTGACCCCTGTCCTCCTAGCTTTGCACTGAGGCAAGTTCTGTCTATGTCTAGACGTGCTACCATCTTTACTATACGAGGTTTCTAAAGATCTTGGCATGGAAGGAAAGACGTGGTCACTTAGGAACTGGGAGAACTCCGGGCAAGCCACCTTATCTCTTTGAGCTTCAGTGTCCTCAGCTATGAAGTGGGACTCACATCCCGAAGGCTCAGTAGAGTGCCAAGCACAAGGTGGACACGCAGAAGTATTGATCATCTTCCTCACCTCCCCTAGGAAAGCCCTTGGGAATCCCCACATAATATTCTCTGAAGACCTTAATCCAATGAGCAGAGTAATTGACTGAGTACCAAGACTCACAGAAAGGACGTTGGAAGCCAAAAGGAGGTAGAGTATGCCCCGGATGCGATAACCAGCCTCTGATCTGAACGAAGAAAGAACAGAGCTGCAGGTGGGAAGGGTGGGCCTCAGGTCACCCAAAGTGGGAGTGGAAGTAGCACCCACCAGTCCCTCGAAGGCTGTCCCTAAGACTGGATGAGTATGGCTTCGAAAAATGTGATCATCCTCAACCCCACAGTCTTGAACCTAAGAGGAGATCTCAAAGCCTGAAAGACACCACTTCAGGATCAATAGCAGACCTGTGACTTTCCGCAGCAGGCACAGAGAACCCTAGAGTGAGTTGAGGTTAGACATAGGAAGGGCTTCCAAACACACAGGGAAATTCATGAATCCAAAATTATAAACAGAGGGTCTTTAAAAAAAAAAAACAAAAAAAAACCAAGATGATTGTGAGATGTATCCTGAGCCTTTTGAGACTGAAGTCAGAGGTGTGAAGCCCAACCTCGCCCCACTGGCCATGTGGGGTCCTTGCTGGGTAGTCTCTCAGCCTTCAGGAGCCAGGGATATGACCCAAGTGATGCCCCAACAGTGGATGACTTCCCAGAACTGTTAGGAAAATCCCAACTCTAATTCAAAGATTACTTTTTACTAGCAATGAATTATGGATGTGGTCTCCATTGCTCAAGGCCCTGGGAAGATTCTAGACTACAGAAAAAAGTCACTGACTTCTACCCATACATGTGGGCCTCAGTTCATTCCTCTGGTCCAGTGATTGCAATGGTAACCCTTTGTAAAGGTGTTTCCCCAGGAGTCTCTAGAGTCCTCTGAGTGACCATAATTCTGGGGGCTACAGAAATGGAAAGTTGAGAGGAGACACTCCCCTCCCTTGGCTTGTCCCACGTGTTCCTGGCAGTAACTTGACTGTGGAGCCTCGCCACCCCTGTGTCCACCTGTGGAGTTATGAAGCGGTTCCCAGCTCAGCCCTTGCCACCCTCATTCCAAAGGCGACTTCTTCCATGATATAAAGTTCACACCTAAGTTCCCAGCACTGGCTAAAAGGCCCTGTCACGGGGGCTCCACCTCCTGGTTGACATTGGAGGAAGGATGGTGGGGGACACAGAAAGCTATGTGGAGCTCAGGGACCCTCCTCGATTCCCACCTGGCTCCTCCTCTTTGGTGGTGCTGGAAGGAGCAGGGGTAAGTGGTGTCTCCACCCTCCTGGTGACCCCATGTTTCTCAGAGCTGGTATCATTGATGACATCCCTCTTGGGTCCTCCCACAGACCTGCCTGGAGAACAGCCCAGAGCCCAGTGCCCTCCCAGCAGATGATGAGTCTGGGGTGCTAGTCGGGTTAAGCTTCAGGAATGATGGCAGAAAATGAGCTCCGTCTTCTGCTCTGAAAAGGGGGAGTTGGCAGGGACTTAGGAATGGGGAGAGTTGACATTCACAGCATTCACATCCTAGACCACAGGGGTGTGGGTTTTCAATGTTGGTTGGCAACACCACTGCCAATCATTTCTGGAAGCATTTGCTTGTTTGCTTGCTTGTGTTTCTACAGTGTCACGTGCTGCATGCCCTTAAACTCAGGGGTGGAAGATTTCAGGGCAGCAGAGAGTGTTCTTTCCTGCTATCATCTCTGGGGGCATCCGATGCTTATGACCTTCAGATAATATTGAAATAGCCCCAACCCTGGGCACCAGGAGACAGGAGGCTCAGTCCTGGCCTTCTCTGCCTTCGCCTTGTCCTGCTGTGAGGTTTCCACAAGGCACCCCGTGCCACTGGGCCGTTCTCATCTGGGAATTGAGGGAGAACATCTGCCCCTTATGGAAGGACAAAATGAGGCAAAGGGCTGCTTGTGTTGGGGGCAGGATCCCTGGACTCAGAGAAATTTAGAAGCTGAAATAGCTGCGCTGGGAGTGGTGGATCACGCCTGTAATCTCAGTACTTTGGGAGGCCAAGGCGGGCAGATCACCTGAAGTCAGGGGGCATTTGAGAGCAGGCTGGCCAACATGGTGAAACCCCGTCTCTACTAAAAAAGTACAAAAATTAGCCTGGCATAGTGGTAGGTGCCTGTAATCCCAGCTACTCAGGAGGCTAAGGCGGGAGAATCACCTGAACCCAGGAGACAGAGGTTGCAGTGAGCCAAGATCATGCCAGTGCACTCCAACCTCGGTGACAGAATGAGACTCCATCTCAGAAGAAGAAGAAAGAAGATGAAGAGGAGGAGGAGGAGGAAACAGAAGCAGCTCAACTAACCAGACTGAGTAGCACCACACTGACTGTTCTGGAGAAAGGACTCCGTTTCTTTTTCTTTTCCTTTTTTTTTTTTTTTTTGAGATGGACTTCTGGACTGTCTCCCAGGCTGGGGTGCAGTGGCGCAATCTTGCCTCACTGCAACCTCTGCCTCTTCGGTTCAAGGGATTCTCTGCATCAGCACCCCCAAGTAGCTGGGATTACAGGTATGCACCACCATGCCCAGCTAATTTTTGTATTTTTAGTAGAGAAGCAGTTTTGCCATGTTGACCAGTCTGGTCTTGAACTCCTGACCTCGAGTGATCCACCCACCTCAGCCTCCCAAAATGCTGGGAATACACGTGTGAGCCACCTTGCCCGGCCTGGAGAAAGGACTTTGAAGGACACAATGTGGGAAGAGCAAGCTTGTGGAGTTCTGCTGCCCTGGCTGAGGTAGCTCAAGCAAGTCAGTCTCTCGGAGCCTCAGTCTCTTGATCTGTGAAATGGGCTGATCATAATAGCTCCTTCACAAGACAAGTGGCAGGTCAGATGTGAGAATGCACAGGCAGGCCCTTTGCAACTGGATAAGCTCTACACAGATCTGGAAAGGAGGAGGAGACAAAGGAGGATGGGTTTCCACGGCTGCATAGGGCATCCTTTGGCGTGATGTGTTCTGAGTTCCAAAGCTGGGGAGGAGACTCAAACCTTCAGGAGCTCTTCCAACTTTGAGATTCTCTGACGGTTTCAGGGCTATGGGAGGAAGAGCTTGTGGTCCATGTCTGTTCCCAGGATTTCTGTTTCTTGGCTTGTATCTCTGCTGCAGGTCCAAGGAGCTCGGGCAATACCTTGAGTCTGGGTTCTTTGTCCCCACAGACCTGGGAC
>NW_022436989.1:0-15702 GCF_009761245.1 Sapajus apella
TATGAACTTCATCATTCTTCAGTTGACAGTCTTACAAAGTTCAAAAGACCTTCCATACTCTCCCACAGAAGTCCTAGCAATTGTCATTTTGTTAATTAATTTTGATACGTGAGAACTTGTAATCAAATGAGTAGAAATATTGAAACTGTGGTTTACCAGTTACGTGTCTCTTAATCCAAACAAGCAGATCTTTAAAATTAACCACAAGAATACGTATGCCTGATTCATGGCTAAAATTTTAGGATGAAACCTATGAGATCTCTGTTCGTGTTTTTTGCCTATTAATGTATGTTACGTATACGTGATATTTTCTTAACTCCAGATAGCAATGCAAATTTCATTTATAAAATCCTCTAAAAATGCTCTATTCTAACTTAGCTTGGAAAAAAAATAAGCATTTATACATAAATATTCCCCAAACTCCTAGAAATGTAGAAACTGATATAAATGTTTTTCAAGTTAACACAATTTACACAAAACATAGTTAAATAAGATCAATTTAATATTTTTGGTGTAATAAAACAACTATGCCTTCAGAGCTATCACTATTGAATATAAAACAAACATAAAGTTCTATTTTTCTTGAGTTCTACTCAAATAAGCTAATATTATACTTACTAGATACTTAAATCAATAAGCTAATATTATACTTACTAGATACTTAAAATCTTAAAACTTATAGATTGATTCTAATTAAGTTCTTATTCTTATAAAAAAACATTATTTCAATAATAATTTTTTACAGTAAATCTGCCTAATAATAGTTTCCAAAGTACTTTTGATCATTTTTAACCTTAAAGTTAAGCTAACTAAAAGATGATTTGCATTAAATATCTAGATCATTTATAAATAAGACACAATACTAAAACATTAATTACTGAACATAACTAATTCGAATTTTATATACTTTTGTCCCTGATTTTTACAGAGAGAATGCAGATATTTGGGCCTGTTAATAAACTTTTTTTTTTTTTTTTTTTTTTTTAGTCTACAATACTGAGAAATTGTGCTGTGAGGAAACATCACTCTAGATGTTGGGAGATCGTATACTCATACATTTCCTAATCTACTATAGAATGTTAATATACGACAATTGAAAATTGTCTACTTCCTAGTTTACTCTGGAAAATAAAGATTACTAAGTGTTAAAAATATAATCTATACATAAATAAAATTACTAGAAATAATAGAATAACTAGAAACTCTGCAAAGTATGCAAGAAAAGTAGGGCAAGTTATGCAAATAAAGTAGGTTGTATTTTTTATAAGAAAAACTATACCAAATACACAAGGAAAAAGAGATATCTAACCTTCCCGGTGTTATATTTGAATTGGTAAAATGTTATGTTTTCAGAAATTATAAAAAATTCCTGGAAATTTGTCAATGTCCTCCTTATCCATGCTACGTGCTGGTATAGTGTTATGAGTCATATTTTCAATTATTTTAAATGTCGTATGCCACAGACAAAATTGAATATCCTTGTCAGTTGTGGTACAATGAACTCTCATCAGATCTTTTGTCATAGTCATTTCATGCTCTTTGTCATTTAGATATTATTTAGCCCTGATGCTTTCCTAAAAGCTTCTGCAATCAGCTATGGATCAGAATGTTTGTCTCCAACACTGGACTCCCTCTGAGACTCAGAGAAAAGACTATGACAGGTACTCTGGTTACAGGCTTCTGATGATATTGTTCAAATAACTTTAAGACCATACACTTGACTCAGTCAAGCTGTCCAGAAGTCTAGTTGAGAAACTGATGGGTTCATGACACTGCTAACCCAATATTCAGCAAGACTGAAATTGAGTACATGACACCGAATAAACTGATGAGAACTGATTATAATTTTATACCTTCTTTTGAGCATTGCTGGTTCCTTAATGTTATAGTTTCTGGATTTAAGAAATCTCTTTCTCTTAAGCTAACTATAACTCACAACAATTTAGTAGATTACATTTATTTAAATAGAAATGAAGCATTTATTTTTTTCAACTGATTTCTCCAGAATTTTGAAATTCTTACTGAACACTCTTATTTTCATGACAATATATTTGTTACTAGAAGTCCAATAAGAACCTGTTCACCTCAGAACAGGACATAATTGCAAACTTTGTTTATATTATCAAGGTTTTTACTGGAATATCATATTTAGCAATAGTATACCTAAGATCAGTTATGACCAGCAATTTTAAGGAACTAAGGTTGATTTTTACGGACCCAATACTTACAAAGCAGTCTCAGAAAAGCCCACCTGATACCTAGATTACAGGATTCACAACCTTACAGGTTAGTAAGAAAGGTCCTTTCCTTGCAAGCCCAGGAATTTGGGGATAGTTTGGGGGCCTCAAGAAGAGAGGAATTCACTCAAAGCTATTAGGACTGCAGCTGAAATTTGATAGTATGTTCTGGGCTTGGCTTTTAGCCTCAATAAGGCCTTTAAAACTCCAATCTGAGATTCTGTAGGAAAACTTGCAGCAAAGAAGCTTGAAAACACCTATGTGGTCAGCTCCCGTTCTTGCTGCACTTACATAAATAATCAGGCAAAATCTAACAAAACTAGACTTATTTTTAAAACAAGAATAATATTTGATTATCTATGATCAAAAATGATGGTTGCTACAGAATGAAATTTTATGTTTCAATGAAAAACTATAACTCAGTCAGGCATGGTGGCACATGCCTATAATTCCAGCACTTTGGGAGGCCAAGAGTTCAAGACCAGCCTGGGCAACATGGCAAAACCCAATCTCTACTAAAAATACAAAAATTAGCTGGGCATGATGGCCTGTGCCTGTGGTTCCAGCTAATCAGGAGGCTTGCTTGTACCCAGGAGATAGAGTGAAGTGAGCTGAGCTTGCACCTCTGCACTCCAGCCTCTGCCATAGAGCCAGATCCTGTTTCAAAAAAATTTTTTTTAAATAGGAAAACTATAGCCCTTGTGGGTTATCAGATTCTAGTCTTGTTTCTTTTCTTTGGGCTATTTTTACCTCTTTGTAAACTGGATCCTGCCATCTGATGAATTTTGTCACACGATGATACATGTGGAACAAGCAGCCAAGTATTGTCTCCCCTATTAATGTATCTATTGTCAGATAATTTGAAGGCCCCCAACCCAGGAACAAAGAAGAAGAGGAAGGCTTGGTCCCCAAAATGCATAACCAAATTGTAATACATTTATGCAATGGAATACTATTTCACCATATAAAGGAACAAGCTATAAACTCACACGAAGACATGAGTGATCTTTCATGCACACTGCTAAGTGGAAGAAGACAGTGTGAGGAGAATCCACACAGTGTGACCTCATTTAATGAGATTCTGGAGAAGGGAAACTACACAGATGGGAAGCCATTGGCTGCATGGGGTGGGGGTTTGAAGTGTTCCATATGATACTTAATAGTATATACTGGCCACTATCCATTTGTCAAAACATGCAGAATTTTACAGCTAAACGGGTAAATCAAACTCTATTCAAATTAAATAATATTATTCAGGATGTGGAGTATCCCAGCACAGAATCCATAATGTGAAAAATAATTTAACTATATTACAAATTACAATGGTTTGGATGTGGTTTGTCCCTGCAAAAACTCATGTTGAAATTTGACACCCAAGGTGGCAGTGTGGGGAGGTGGGCCTAGTGGAAGGTGTTTGGATTATGGAGATCTATCCCTCATGAATAGATTAATGCCCTTCCATGGGGGTGAGTTCTGTCTGCTCTCATGAGATTGGATTAATTCCTGCAAGAGTAGATAGTCAAAAAGAGTCTTGCTTCCTTGGCTTCCCTCATGCTTTCACTCTTGCTGTGATCTCTGGTGCACCCCTTGCTCCCCTTCCACTTTCCACCATGAGGTGAAAAAGACTGAGGCCCCACCAGATGCAACTGCCCAATCTCGGACATTCCAGCCACCAGCATTGTGAGCCAAATGAACCTTCTTTTCTTACAAGTTACCATGCCTCAGGTATTGTGTTACAGAAGCACAAAATGCACTAAGACACAAATGTGGGAAACAACTCTCTGAAGGTGTAGGGAAAACGGTGCTGACTTAAGTGTCTTTAACAATGAATAGAATCTGTAGGCTGAAGGCAAAGAAACTACTTCATCATTGGATTCCATTTTATAAAGTTCTTTCCAAAAGGAATAGTTGTGAACAACTGTAAAACCACAGTATCTGTATCTGGAATCAAACAATGAGTTATATAAGTCGCAGATGGTAGGAACCAGGTCCCTCACTGTTGAAGTGGGAGGTTTTAAATTAGCAAGGGAAGAAGGGTAGAAAGCTTCATGTGATAGTAGGTCAGAGGTGAAGACATCAACATAAACTTATGTTTAGTTTAATACAGATACATACAGTTCCACATCAAAACCTTCCTAACTAGGTGTGTATAGGTAGGTGACATACACACATATACTTCCTAGCATTGCTAATGAGAGACAAGACACAATGTGCTCACTCAGCATCCAGATATAAGTTTTCCTACCATTCTGGAAGGAATCAGGCTCTTTGAAGAAATGTCTGATACTAGAACTGGGACAGTAAATATATAAGCCAGGATAATCTTGAAGTATCAGAAAGTAAGTAAGCACTAAAAAAAAATTGAAATATGTCAAAGGAAAATTGGAGCCAATAAAAAGAGCTACGGCTGGCCAACACAGGAATGAACTGTTCAACATAATGCGGCAGTGTTTAATACTAACTAAAGCTTCAAGTAATTATCTAGATGTCTCCATTTCTACATGTAGGTGAATAATCAAATGGAGTTGAATAGAAATCTCCTTTGCAAAAGAATTCCAAATACTTAATGTAGGCAGTCAGCCAACAAGAAGGTGGAGCTAATGCCTCACTCCGTGAGTATAGGCTTTACATATGTGTAAACTTATTTTTCACATTTTTTTCCTGTGCTGTGGATGTGTCCTGGGTTCATTCTCTAAAATGCTGTTCACCTTAGACCAGGAAAAAAAAATAATAACCTTACAGATTCTATTTCAATTCATGGATAAATATTTTAAAAAGAGTGACTTTGTAAAAATATGTTCCAATGACTGATTGACTCCTTGTGACTGGATCACTTATTCCAAACACTTCTTGTCTTTATTTTTTTCCAGGGTCTACCTTTTAGCCATAATACACCGGAATCAAATATTGGCCACTGGGAATAAAACATTCAAAAAAAAAAAAAGAATGTGAACCAAACTTGTGACCATGATAATTCAATGTTTCACCACAACACTTCCTAAAACAGAAAAGTTTAAAAGGATATTCAAAGTCAATTTCCTCAATAAGGCTTTGCAGAAAATGAGGAAACTAGAGAAAGAAAATTGGCAGGACATCCTATGGGTGATTTTAGATGTTTCTGTGTTTTATGGAGGAAAAATACTTTACCTTTAAAATAATCACAAAGAATTATTGGAAACCCAAACTCTGGAATGTTTCCAAATTTAGTTGAACTTCTATGTAATTATGCCTATTTAGCTAGTCATGAAGTTGATACTTTTTAAAAAATCTCTGCCTTATTTGTGTAATAAAATACACAATGAATAATGAATGCCTATAGGAAAACATGTTAGACCTTGTGAAAAGAAAATAAATCTTGGGGACCCAAAATCACTAAGCTAAAGGGAAAAGTCAAGCTGGGAGCTGCTTAGGGCAAACCTGCTCCAATTCTATCCAAAGTCACCCATCTGCTCACTGAGACAAATGCATATCTGATTGCCTCATTTGGAAAGGGTAATCAGCAACTCAAAAGAATAAAACCATTCATCTTTATCTACCTATGATCTGGAAGGCCCCCGTTTGGCCTTCTCTTCAAGTTGTCTCACCTTTCTGGACTGAACCAATGTACTTCTTACACGTGATTGATGTCTCATGTCTCCCTGAAATGTATAAAACCAAGCTGTGCTCCTACCACCTGGGGCACATGTTGTTGGGACCTCATGAGGATACATCACAGGTGCATGCATCCTCAAACTTGGCAAAATAAACTCCCTAAAAAATCTAAGACCTGTCTCAAATTTTCGGGGTTCATACATGTAATGTAGGATATCAAGGTTTGTAAAACACGCATTATTCTATCTACTATTAAAACTATACTGCCGGCCGGGTGCGGTGGCTCAAGCCTGTAATCCCAGCACTTTGGGTGGCCGAGGCGGGTGGATCACGAGGTCAAGAGATCGAGACCATCCTGGTCAACACGGTGAAACCTCGTCTCTACTAAAAATACAAAAATTAGCTGGGCATGGTGGTGCATGCCTGTAGTCCCAGCTACTCGGGAGGCTGAGGCCGGAGAATTGCTTGAACCCAGGAGGCGGAGGTTGCGGTGAGCCGAGATCGGGCCATTGCACTCCAGCCTGGGCAACAACAGCAAAACTCCGTCTCGAAAAAAAAAAAAAAAAACTATACTGCCAATTAACCTTAGACTTTCTCAACAAAATAAAAATGTTGATGAGGTATGAATAATATATTTAAATTTAAATAATGTTGCAAGTTTTAATATGCCTACTTTTCATTTTTTAATATCCCTGTTTTGACTACATTAACGCTGTAAGAAAAATGAGTAATTAAAACATGAATAAAAGTGTTTACAGGGGGTGGACATGTTTCCTCCAGCCTCAGGATTGGGGTGACTTGAAAGGCGCCTGCCCATCCCCAGCTTTCATCCCAGCTGTGCTGATGGTAGCTCTAAGCATTTCTTATTTCTCTATATGTAGACCTCACCCCAAAAGGAAACCCAAATCTTACAATATGTTAGGGCACGCTACAATGATGAGCAGCCAAAGCCTCAAGCAAGGGATGCTTCTGAAAACAAGATTTGTAGAATATAATGTGTGGAAGTAAAGCCAGTGTCGGAGTTCCTTCCTCTGCACACGGGGAGCAGACAGGAAGCTTTTGCCTCACCTTCCTCATGTGGCATGCAGCCACGTCTCCCCAGGTCAGACTTGAGAACAAAACTTTGGTCTTCACTGTGGACATGCTACCAGGGGCTCCAAAGCCATGGCCTCTCCTCAGGTGGGTCCTGAGGAGAACAAAGCTCTGCTTGCAATCCTAACCCCGTCCCTAGACTTTGACCCTGACCCTAAACCCCGATCCATATCCTGGTCTATAATTCTGACCCTGACTTTGACCCTGACTTTTATCTTGACCCTGACCATGACCCCACCTCTAACCATACTTCCAGCCCTGACCCTGACCCGGACCCCAATTCTAACCCTATTAGTATCATTACAATCCATCTCTAATCTTACCCTCTAGTGCTAAACAGCTGTACCCAAAAGCACTTTTTGATTATTTAACTTCTTTTCCTTGAATTCTCTAAGGACATATTAAAGGAGATGTCATTATGTATTCTGCAGTCCCTCTGAGTGGTGTGGCTTCAGATAAGAAGTTCTAATACTTTGCAAGACAGAAGAAGCGTGAAGGGCAGCAGCACTGGGTTGTCAGGAATGCATGCTGGCATTAACGATAGTCATTGGCGCTGTTCTCCATATATTTTCAGTTCATTTTTTATGAACACATTCTGACTGTTCCATCCCACCTACTTAAATTTTTGCATGCCCACATGACTCCTTTTTTTTTTTTTTTTTTTTTTTTTGCCATTGCAGGTGAGAAGAAATAATATGTGACTTTTTCAGGAAAAATCTCCAAGAAACAGAGTTCTATCCAGAATGCTTTTTGTCTTTTCTAGAGCAATGGGGATCTTATTGATGGTACCTCCTTCAGCCTCAATTCCTGTGTTAGGACGACACAGCACAGAGCAACCTCTCACCTGACCCATGATGAGATGCAAATAAATGAGGAAGAAGATTTTTGAGCCAATGAAATTTGGAGGTTGTTTGTCACCGTGCTTTAACCTAGCCCCCACTGACTGATGCAGGGCTGAAGAATGAGTCAGAACTGGGTCTGGACATGTGAAGTGCATTCCTCCAGGCTAAGTAAAATTCAAGTCTTGTTGCAAAGGACACAGTGAGCACGATCTATTATTAGGGTGAGTGCGGGATACATAAGGTATGTCAAGTGAGAATAATGAGAAACTCAACTTTAAAAGACAGTGCTAATTTGGACTGTGGAGAGATTCCAATGTCCTACTTAGCATTTGAGACTGTGATGGCTGAACAAACTCATTAAGAACCCTAAATGAAGGCTTGGGATAAATATCCGAGGGTGGTCTAATATACCAATTATTCATCCTAGAATGGGCAGAGTCCTTGACCCCATTCTAGGGAGACTTCCAAAAGAAAAAAGACCTGCATTTCTCCAACAACCCACATTGAGAGACTTTCCTGCACTTCTGAGCTGTGGCTAACACTCCTCACCTTTCATTCTGTCCTCGGTGTTTTGGGGAAACACCTTTAACTCTCTATGACTTACAGGTTAATAAGTGGCCCTTATAATTCCCTCTAGAGATAGAAAAGACTAATGATGAAGGAGTCTGAGCTCACAGCAGCAAGTAGGCATGTGTGCTCAGCAGCCACGTGGCTCATCTGCTAGATTACTACATACGATGTTCTGGAACATTGCTTAACACAACGGGACTCTCTCCTGACTCAGAAGGTTTAATTGCTCACCTACTTCTTTTTCTGCCCTCTTGGGCTCCTAAAATGAAAAGAACTCTGGGGTGATACACTGAGTCAAAGGAGTGCCAATCGTATCACAGCAAAATAAAGATCCCTAAAAAATCCCTGGCCTAAGATGACAGCCTTGGCTGGGTAAGTCTGAATGTGCATGGGACATGGGAGCATGAGGGTGGTCAAAATGTTCGCATTAAAGAACTTCCACACAGACTACAAGAAAAGAGGGAGGAATGGAGATGGCAGCACTAGTCCCTACAATAAAAGCAGTCGTTTTGAGATCAGTTCTATTCTTTCCGACAAAAATTAGAGACAGAAACCAAAGTTTAGCCTGAGGCGACAATTAACTGGGCAATAAGCCAGAGGCACATATGGCGTAGACATTTTCCCTTATATTAATATAAATACTAAATTAACATCATATAAACACTTGGGTCTACAGTAGTTTTAAAGGAAATCTCATGAACACGTTTGGCTTTGAAGGTTAGCACTGATGGTCCAGAGAATTCATTTTGGTCCAGAGAGAGAAAGGGAAGAATTTCTCAGGTTCCTTCAGAAGGCGTCTGGCTTTGCCTTGCCCGGTATGTTTGAACTATGCATAAGGCAGAAGAAGAGAGGATTTCACAGATTTAAGATGTGAAAAGTCACTGGGTGCTTTAAGAAGCCTGGGATTCTTCTTGGAAAAATAAGTTTGTGGAGACAAAATGAGTTGGGGGAGGTTGTTATTGAAGTGAAGCAGAATTGCTTTTAGTAATCTGCTTATTACCCTCACCCTCACCCCCTTAACCTCTAACCCTAAACCCTAACCCCTACTCCTAACCCTACTCCTGCCCCAATCCCTCATCCTACTCTTTAGCCCTGACCCTTGACCCTTGACCCCAAACCCCAAACCCCAACACCAACACTAAACTTAACCCCTAACCCTACCACTAACCTTAACACTTTACATCTGCCCAGATTCTCCAGCAGAAGCAGTGACCCTTGGCTCCCAGCTGTGCACCACTGCATCTGGCACAGGACTCCGTAGCAATCCCCAAATAGGCACCTGAATGCCCACTGTGCCAGCCATGCAGTGGAAGCCCAGGGTGCATTCTCACCTCCAGAACCAGGGCCCAGCGCCTGCATCAGGCTGCTCAGGTCTGAAGTGAGCTGGAACACCCAAGGGCTTCATAAGACCAAGGCTATCTCATGCCTCCTGTCACAGAGCAAGACGCAGACTCAGCAGCACCGCACGCCCCCTTCTTCCCTCCGTGGAAGCTCGACAACCTTCCAAGTCAGGGGCCTTTCCCTGATGATGCTCAAAGCACAAAGCACTGGACTTTCACACAGTGAGGCTGCACACATTCCGTGTAGTTGCCCACCTAGGCCACTGGGAGAAAGGGTGGTAGAGGGACCCTCATGTTGCCCTGTGGTATGCATGCTCTGGTTTGTATGACTGCAAGCCATTTACGAGAAACTCAAGCTGAAACACTACTTGTTTCCAACGTTTTGTCGGCAGAGGATTTACAATGTACACTCCCAAACAAGCTAGCCACAGAGCACACTGACTACTTCCCCTCTTAAGTTGCTCTCAGGGCCTCCACAACAGTCCTAGAATTGGAAGATTGGTGAGAAGAACTGGGATGTTGAGGGGGTACTGGATACTTGCTGGACACCAGCCTCCCCTCACCTAAGCTTACAGACAGCCCAGATCCTGCCTGATAAATCAGACATTTTAACACACACAGCTCTTGATAGCAGGACTTACAGATGCAAAACTCTAAGGCAAAGGATAGTCTCAACTCCTTGGTGTCTCAAGGAAATAAAACACTGCCTAGCACAGGTGCACCATCAACCTTATCACTAAATAAGCCTCTATATTTTATTCATCTTTGATTGTGGAAGTGATGTGATAAACACAGTGGACTAAAGACCTTTGAGATCTCTTCACGGGATCCTATCTGGTGGACCCCCAGATCCGCCAACACAGAGAAGGCATCATAAACATGTGCAGGACAGAGGCCAGATAAATCTGTCTCTCAGCCTCACAGTGGCCTGGCAGTCACAGGAATGGCCACGTGGGGTCTGGCCAGTACAAGGAGTCAAGCTTTCGGCTTGAGGCACCCCACCGCACCCGCAAAACCAAGTTGTGCCTAACAAACAACAATCAGCCAGCCTACTCTCCTTAATGAAAGGTTCTTCCTGGGGCTGAAAGCTTGGGGGATAACTCCACCCTCCTCAGCCTCGGTCCCAAGGTACAAGACCATGTACGCCAGCAGCATGGGTCAGCAAGCGAGCAGAAGCCAGAAAAGGGCAGACTGGAAGACAAGGACCCCCTGAAGATCAGGAGAGAGGCTGTCTAGGTCCCATGTAGCAGTTACATCAGACTGGGACACTTCCCATTTACAGAAGACTATAAAACCCCCACCTCGCCCTCACTTGGGGCTAATGCCATTTTAGGCCTCAGCCAGTCTGCAGCCAGGCGCTCATGAAAACAGCATGTTGCTCAACACCACCTCGAATTGTTTGCTGGCGCTCTCAGGGTTCGAACCAATAATAGAGCCTTGTGCCTAATATCCCAGGTAGTAATCCAAGAGTGATATCTGTGTAACACCCCTCCTCCACCACCCTCCATATCCAAGCGATCACCAAGGATACAAGCTGGCCAGGCAAGGTAGCTCACGCCTGTAAGCCCAGTACTTTAGGCGGCTGAGGCATGTGGATCACCTGAGGTCAGGAGTTCAAGACTGGCCAACATTGGAAAACCCTGTCTCTACTAGAAATTCAAAAATTAGCCAGGTGTGGTGGCAGGTGCTTGTAATCCCAGTTACTCGGGAGGCTGAGGCAGAAGAATCGCTTGAACCTGTGAGGCACAGGATGCAGTGATTCGAGATCACACCATTTCCCTCCAGCCTGGGCAACAGAGCAAGACTCTGTCTCAAAAACAAGAAAAAGGAATTAGTATAGTTTTGTTACCAGCAAAGGGGTCTTGTCCCAGACCCCAACAACAGGATTTTGGATCTCACACAAAATGGAATTTATGGTGAGTCACAGAATCTAGTGACATTAAGAGAGTTTATTAGCCACTACTAAGTGACAGAGCAGGGAGTCCTCAGAAAGCAAGAGGAGGAATGCACCTGTTTCAAAGAAAAAAAATATTTTTTGAGACGGAGTTTTACTCTAGTCACAATGACATGATCTCAGCTCCCTACAACCTCTGCTTCTTGGGTTTAAGGACTCTCCTGCCTCAACCTCCCAAGTAGCTTGGATTACAGGTGTGCACCACCATGCCCGGCTAATTTTTTTTGTATTTCTATTCCATTTTAATTTATTTTTTTATTTTATTTATTTTATTCCATCCCCATAGAGACTGCCAAAAATTTCCAATGCCGACTATATTTCCAGTCCTCATGGCGGGGTATTGGGAAAAGTTTTCAATTAGCAATAATTGGGCCTTGGACAAACCTCATTGGCTACAACACTGCCACTGTGCAAAGCTATATTTTTGTATTTTTAGTAGAGACTGGGTTTCACAATGTTGGCCATGCTGCTGTCCAACTCCTGGCCTCAAGTGATCTGCCCTCCTCGGCCACTCAGTGTGCTGGGATTAAGTAATCATATCTGTGATCCCAGTTCATTAACATACAAATAGGATTACTTAATGTTTGTTTATATAGGTTATTAAGAACAGTGTTGTCTCTTATAAAGGATTGTGATCAGTTTGTGTCAGGCTATTAGTATTGTTACTTTTTTATGTCACCATTGATTTTAACAGTAATTTATGAGTGTACTATTATCTTTAAAGTAAAACATTTTTAAATTAAGAATGCTTTTTGCTTAAAGTACTGGTATATATTTATAAGTTTTGGGTCTTTATTTAGTTATTAACTTGTTCTTGCAACCATAAATATTTTATAACCAAAGGTGCTCAATCCCTAAATATATAATCCAACAAATTTAACCTCTGTGTGCGTGTGTGTGTGTGTGTGTGTGTGTGAGAGAGAGAGAGAGAGAGAGAGAGAGACAGGGTCTGACTCTGTCTCCCATGCTTGAGTGCAGTGGTGCAATCATGGCTGGCTCACTGTGGCCTCAAACTCCTGGGCACAAGTGATCCTCCCACCTCAGTCTCCTGGGTAGCTGGGACCACAGGCATGCGCCACCATGCCAGCTAATTTTTATAGTTTTTTTAGACATGAGGATCTCGATATTTTCCCAGGCTGCTCTTGAACTCCTTATCTCAAGTGATCCTCCCGCCTTGGCCTTCCAGAGTGCTGGGATGACACTCATGAGCCCTGCACCCTGCCCAGATTTAGCTTTTTCTAAAGCTTTTATTTAAAATAAAGTCACTGTGGTTAAGATGTCTCTGACGGTTTTGCATTTTAAGTGCAAAGACTATGTTGAGTGAATTTTTCCATCAGCTGTAAAATGTGCATCCATGTTTATTTCATTCCTATGGTTTCCAATTAATTGTCCCTTCTTCCTTTTTAGAAACACAGGCGCTAGTGGGCTCCGTGTCAGTTTGCATTTCCAGAACGATGGCACTGAACACTCTGCGCTCCGACTTCAAGTGGTGCAGAGGGACGGCCGCCAGAGGGCGCGCGTCCTCCGCCAGGGCTGTGAGCGCAAGGGCCCTGCAGTGCCCCCGGCCACCAGCAGAGGGCGCGCTGGAGCAGGCAGCATAACTGCCTAAGGGCCGCGCTCCTCTAACCATCAGAAGCCTGGCTCTACACAGGCTTACAACTCAGATATGACACGTGAGGGGGTCTTGGGGTTTACAGTTCTAGAAATTACATGTGGAAGGGTCTTGGTGCATGGAGTAGGTGTGGGGTGGGGGTTTGAATTCATTTAAGTTAAAACGACGCCTTCCAAGGGTCTTGGTCCATGGAGTAGGTGTGGGGTGAGGGCTTGAACTCGTTTAAGTTAAACAACGCCTTCCGGAAAGATTCCCCCACGCCATGCCTGCGATCTATGAGGTGGCGCGCGGTCGGCCAACCTTTACTTCTATTGAAATGCAGTGTGGGGCCGGGCGCGGTGGCTCACGCCTGTAATCCCAGCACTTTGGGAGGCCAAGGCGGGTGGATCACTAGGTCAAGAGATTGAGACCATCCTGGTCAACATGGTGAAACCCCGTCTCTACTAAAAATACAAAAAATTAGCTGGGCATGGTGGCGCGTGCCTGTAATCCCAGCTACTCAGGAGGCTGAGGCAGGAGAATTGCCTGAACCCAGGAGGCAGAGGTTGCGGTGAGCCGAGATCGCGCCATTGCACTCCAGCCTGGGTAATAAGAGCGAAACTCTGTCTCAAAAAAAAACAAAAAACAAAACAGAAATGCAGTGTGGAAGTCAAGGGGGAGGTCATCTTAGATGCTTGGGTCTCCTTCCTCACCAGGTCACCTCCTCCCTGCACACAACCACTCTCCCACCTGCGCTACTTTCCAGTCTCACTCACAATCACTCTGAGCAACTGTGGAAAGAGGACAGCTGTGGAGCCCATCCCTTGTCCAAGTCACTCTGCTGAGAGACCTGATAACTCGACTCACTGAACCCTGGACTGCCCTGGGGAGAATACCTCTGTCCCTGTATTTCAGACAGAGACTATCAGGCGGTCAGGCACGGTGGCTCACACCTGTAATCCCAGCACTCTGGGAGACCGAGGCAGGTGGATCATGAGGTCAGGAGTTCAACACCAGCCTGGCCAAGATGGAGAAACCCCGTCTCTACTAAAAACACAAAAATTAGCTGGGCGTGATGGTGGTCACCTATAATCCCAGCTATTCGGGAGACTGAGGCAGGAAATTGCTTGAATCCGGTGTCAGGTCTCCATATGCAAACCTAGAGCCTCAAAGTCTGAAGTTTTGCTTGCCTCCTGATCGTCTCCCACCCCCCGCCTGCGTTCGCCATTGTCCCTGAGCGCCCAGTAGAGCTTCCCCGGACAAGCCCCTCACCCAACCCTGCCATCTCAACTCTTCTTATGAATGTGAATACCCCTCACCCATCCTGTCATCTTAACTGCTCTTCTGCCTCACCCCAGCGGCCACTGTAACTGAACTTGTGGTCATGTACACTCCTTGCCCCTACCCACCACTGTAACTGATCTTACTCTGTAACTTTCCACTGCCCGCCCCAAACCTGTAAAACCAACTCCTATCCCACTGCCCTTTGCTAACGCCCTTTTCGGCCTTAGTCGACCTGCACCCAGGTGAATAAACAGCCACGTTGCCCACACAAAGCCTATCTGGGGGGTTATCTTCATTCAAAGTGCGAATTTTCAACATTTTGGTACCAAAACCCGGGATGGGGGAACTCCTTCAGGAGACCAAACCCCCGTCCCTGCTCTTGTGCTCCCTCCATGAAGAGATCGACCTACCAACCCAGGTCATCAGACCAGCCCACACACACCACCGGCTGTCTTGGTAAGCAGTCTCTCTTTTTTGTTTTCCCATTCTTTTATCTTTTCCTTTCCATTTCCTCCCGCTTTCGGTTTCATCGTTTTTCCACCACAAACACAAGGAAAATCAGGTAAACCAGGTTCTTCCGTGAGGTTCGGGACCCAAAAAACCCTATGTAGGTCATGGACCCAGGTTCCCCAGGGGCTTGACTATCATGGAGACGTTCGCCCTAGTCACTCACCCACCAGGCTCAGGGCCAATATTGGTGGCAGGTCAACATGCAGGACGCTCTCTTTGACTGCTCACCAACGACAAGGTTCAGCCCAGGCTCACCGAGGGACGCCTGTTGAGCGGCTGGGTTGTGTGCCTATTCTCCTTGTCTCTGCTGTCTTTCCAGACCATGAGCAATCAACCATCCTCTACCCCTCCCTCCTCTCCGCTGGCCTGTGTTCTAAGAACCTCAAACAATACAAGTTAAACAATGGCTCCAATTGGCCAAAAATGGCACCTTTCACCTCTATTTCATGAAATTAAGACAATTTTTGTCACAATGTTGTATTTGACCAGAGCGTAGAAAGTTATCACAAGACAAAAGTATGCCAGATTTGCAGGGTCATTTTTATTATGCCGGCGACCACAGAGGACTCACGTCTCTCCAACCTGTGGTGGCAACAGGAGGGTGCCACGATTTTTTATACCCGAAAAACCACCTTGGGAGTGGGGGTGAGGGGCGGGGATGGGGATGAAAAGGCTTCAGACATTCCGAGGG
>NW_022436989.1:15712-55711 GCF_009761245.1 Sapajus apella
GGTGAGGGGCGGGGATGGGGATGAAAAGGCTTCAGACATTCCGAGGGCTAGTGGATTCTGTAAATTACCTCCTGGGCAGAGATGAGGGTGGGGGTCTCCGGGCATTCCAAGGGCCAGGGGACTTTTGTCATTCCGTTTGTTACTTAAGTGGTTTACAGAAGTCAAGATAAACATTTGTTTACACATTATCTGGTTAAGGTGGAAATCGCAGACCTTAGTTACTTATTACAAGTCGCAGGAGCCAAGATGGCATGGGTTAGGACTGCTTGCCTGTCACATTAGGGCCACAGAGAGCAGATACTGATAAGAAAAGGTGAGCAACTTTACATAGTTTTGAAGAACTAACAGCAGTTCTATTTACAGAGGCCAAGGACAGTAGTTATTGTAAGGAGAATGGGGCAGCCATTTCAACTTATCTAAAAACAGTTTTGTATTTTATAAAATAGTTTTGCTCCGGTTCTGGCTCTAGGCCAGCACAATATCACAACAACATGGGCAAATGGTCTGAAATTCCCTACGTCCAGGCATTTTTTTTTACACACCAATCCCTCCCTAATCTCTACCACTTCTCTTAGCTTCCTTCTGCCCCTCCTTCCTCTGCGGGTAAGCCAGATTCCTCACTGTCCATTAGCCTTCTGAACTTTCTCCTTCCTGCCTGTGAACCAGGCCCTCATCCAGGACCTAACCCCACCCCAGAGCCTTCCTCATCTTCCTGTGCCCACAACCCACCTCCTCATGCCCCTCCTGTCGCCTCCCACTTCGTACGCGGCCCGGCTTACAGTTAGTCCTGCGGCTGCCTCCTGCACCCCTGCCTGACAATCCCCCTTTCAGAGGTGGCTGGAGCCAAAGGCATAGTTAGGGTGGTGTCCCTTCCCTTTATCTGACCTTTCCCAAATCGACCACCGGCTCCTTTTCATCAGATCCTCCAATGCTTCACCGAGTCCAATAATCTCACCTGGAGTGACTTAAATGCCATCCTTACTTCCACTCTCACCCCTAAAAAATGCTTAATATGCATTTTATCACCCAGTCAACCCCAACATTACAAAAAGGTAGCAAAAATTACAATCTGGCCCTCAAACCACACTACAAGAATTAGGCAACCTTACCTTCAAGGTGTTCAATAATAGGGAGAAATCTGCCTGGCTTCACATCTCAGAGCTGCAGATGCTGCCTCCTCCGTAAGACAAACCCCAACCACGCCACCATCTCACAGAGACTTCAGAGCACCCAGACTGCAGCGTCCAGCCGACCCCCCGGACCTCGGAAACCTGGCCACCGGGCCAAGGAGTGCCCGCAGCCCGGGAATCCTCCTGAGCCCTGCCCCGTCTGTGTGGGGCCCCCACAGAAAGTCGACTGTCCAACTCAGGTCGCTGCTCCCAGAGCTCCTGAAGCTCCACCCTCGGCTTGGCGGCTAAAGACGGACGCTGCCCGAGCATCTCAGAAGCCCCCTGGACCATCACAGATGCCAAACTTCGGGTAACTCTTACATGGAGGGCAAGTCTATCCCCTTCTTAATCAGCACGGAGGCACCCACCCCACACTGCCTTCTTTTCAAGGACCTGTCTCCTTGGCCGCCATGCTGTGTGGGAATTGAGGCCAGGCCTCCAGGCCTACCAAAGCTCCCCATGTCTGCTGTCAATCAGGCCGGCACTGCCTTCCATGTTCTTTCCTAATCATCCACGCCTGTCCAGTTCCCCTGTTAGGCCGGGATATCCCAGCGAAATTGTCCGCCTCCTTGACTGTTCCTGGGCTACAGCCACGCCTCATTGCCGCCCTCCTCCCCAAACCCGTACCTCCCTTGATAGCTCCCCTTATGTTCCCCAATCTTAACCCTAGAGTGTAAAACACCACCTTCCCATCCATTGCTACAAGTCACTCACCCCTCCTCATCCCCTTAGAACCTAACCACCCTTACTCTGCCCAGCCCCGTACCCCATCCCACAGCAGGCTTTAAAAGTAAAGCCTGTTATCACCTGTCTATTGAAACACGGCCTTTTAATTCACCCTCCTGCTTCTTTGGCATCTGTGCTAAAAGGGACATTACGTATCCCCTTCCGAAGCCCAAATTTCTTCCCATCTGTTATAATCCTTCGCCAGCATACACGTGCTCCCCCTGCCAACCACATCCAGTTAATTTCCCAAACCCCAACCCCCTCCACCAAACAACAGCTTCTCTCCTTCCTGGGTGTGGTTGCTACTTCACCTCAGGACACCAGGTTTTGCTATTCTAACTAAACCATTGTATAAACTCACTAAGGAAAACTTATCCAACCGTATTAATCCCAAATCCTTTCCTCACTCCTCCTTTTGCTCCTTAAAAAACAGCTCTAAAAACTGCTCCCTCCCTAGCCCTCCCCAACCTGTCTCAACACTTTTTCATTCTATACTGCTAAAGTCCAGGGCTGTGCAGTCAGGATTCTCACATAGGAGCCAGGCCCATGGCCTGCAGCCTTTTTATCCAAACAACTTAACCTTACAGCCCTGGGCAAGCCCTCATGACAATGCCCCTGATACTCTTAGAATCCCTCAAAATCACAGGCTCCGCCCCACTTGCCCTCTAGCTCTCATGCCTCCAAAGCTCTCTTTACACCTCAATACACTTACATTCAGCCCCTCACCTTCTTCAGCTTTAAGCAGTCGCCCCTACTGCTTAAACCGCATCTCAAATAGTCTGTTTCTATTATTTCCTAACTGTGCCCAAATTCACAGCACTCATTTATTTTACATGCCCTGCTTTTCTTTAAGTTGCTGGTTTACACGTTTCCTCCTGGCAATTACAGCTGATATTTCACTCTTCATCTGGCTTCCGTTCTCTGCTCAAACACAATCTTGTTAATGAAAATGAGCGGTTGCTTATAGATACCGCACGCTTCCTCACACAGCATGAAAACAAAAGCTCTCCCTCCACACAGTTACCCCACCAAGCCCTGTAACGCCCACAGCCCTTGCTGGTTCCCTTGGCTTTCGGGTCCAAAGCTCCAGAAAAATGTTGTTTTTATGTAAAGCAGCCTGGCCTCGTATATCATGCCATTAATAAATGAAGAGACAGAGCCCAAAAGCGCATGAATCAGGCAAATGGTTATTCTGGACCTGTCTGGATGGGCTGGACGCTGTCTAACTGGAGTCACGGCTCCTCCCAATCTTACTCATTAATACCCATCTTTCTTCTTCTCCTGTTTGGACCCTGTATCTTCTGCTTAGTCTCCCAATTCATACAAAACCACATCCAGGCGATCACAAATCAGCAGATGCTGCTCTGGACAACCCACAGTACCGCGCAGTGCCTCTAAGTCCCCCAGCAGCTTAAGCATTCGTAAGGCAGAATGTATTGTCCAGACCCTCCTTATTTGCACACTTGTCCTGTTCCCATTTCCACCCTGTCTCCCCCGCTCAAAAGAAAATATTTTTAGGTTCCCCTGCAGTCCCCTGTCAGGCACGAAGTAACCTTAAGAAACTTCACCCTCACCCCCAGAAACCTGTGCTCACCCCCTCTTCTCTAATTCTTTCTCTCTATATATGAAAAAACAGGTATGTCAGGTCTCCATATGCAAGCCTGAAGTCCTGCCTGCCTGGGCTGGTCGTCTCCCACCCCCCACCTGCGTTCCCCATTGTCCCTGAGTGCCCAGCGGAGCTTCCCCAGACAAGCCCTTCACCCAACCCTGCCGTCTAAACTGTTCTTATGATAATATGAATACCCCTCACCCATCCTGTCATCTTAACTGCTCTTCTGCCTCACCCCATCTGCCACTGTAACTGAACTTGTGGTCATGTACACTCCTTGCCTCTACCCACCACTGTAACTGATCTTACTCTGAGACATTCCACTGCCTGCCCCAAACCTGTAAAACCAACTCCCATCCCACTGCCCTTTGCTAACGCCCTTTTCGGCCATAGCTAACCTGCACCCAGGTGAATAAACAGCCGCGTTGCCCACACAAAGCCTGTCTGGGAGGGTCACTTTATTCAAAGCATGAATTTTCAACACACGGGAGGCAGAAGTTGCAGTGAGCTGAGATCGCTCCACTGCACTCCAGCCTGGGCAACAGAGCAAGATCCCATCTCAAAAATAAAAATAAAAGACAAAGATTATGAGGCTAGCAGAGGCTGTGACCAAGCACATGACCCAAGCTTTGTCAGCAGTAGCTGAATTGGAACTAGGTTATCACGTTCACAGGGTGCCATGACGGCCTCCTGATTACAAGATCCAAAGTGTGACTGGCACTTCCATTAACATGTACATATGTTTGTCTGCAATCTATGTATGAGCATTTTCATGCATCAAATTTTGCCAGGAGTCTCTCATATTATCTTTTATTATAGTCACAAAATTATGTGCTCTTCAGTATAAATACTTGTCGTTTTATAGTTGAACGCTGGGGATACAAGCGATTTTCCACACAACCAGCACCTACATTTTCCAAATGTGGTTTTCACCGTGCATTGGGATTTACTCGGGGTGGCTGGCAAAATAGGAGGGAAATATTAGGGAAAGTTAGAAATTTATAGTCTCAACCCATTTGGAAGGCAGAAAAGTTTTAATGGAATGGGCTAAATGTAGCCAGTTCATTATGTTAAAATTTTAATAGGGTGAAATATAGAGACAATGAAGCTTCCCCAGTGGCCTGTTTACCCACATCCCGTTGTCTCTATTCTAACTGTTCACTCATGTAAACCCTGTGCTGAACAGTCCTCTCAGCAGGAGGTCAAAGAGGAATGACACGTGAAGGGTGTTTTCTCTGGGCCCAAAACCAAAAGCTTTTATCAGTCAAAACCACTCTTCGAACCATGTTAATTATCCACAAGTGTGTTAACTTAAAGCCTCTGTTATTCAATCTATACCAAATAAATGTAAGAAGGTACAGGGAATCACGGCCAGGTTTGCTAAAACTGCTCTCTAAAAGCAGTTAACAAACATCCCCACCGCATTCAAAATCACTGTACTGGTTGTGAGTGCATTCATTCATCTGTGCCTAAGTCGGGGTCTGCAAAACAAACCTCCACGGGTGGTGTGGGTGTTTCATTGTTTGAATTCGTGTTGCATGACGTGAACATGCATCTCTCCCAGCTGCACTCCCACCTGAGAGGAAGCCTGGCTAACAATACCGCCGGGAGCAAGACTCCTCAAAGGAGAAGAAAACACTGGCAGGATGTGACATTCTGAAGTGTGAGGACTTTTCCCAGGTCTAAAGCTTCTGGAGGTGGCAGTTTGTGTCTCCATCTCCATGGGGTCCAGAATTTGCTGCATAGCAGGAGGTGACAAGGAGCTGCTGGATTCTTGGGTAATGTTAACACTGGACATGTGCTTGCTCTAAGCTCTGGAAGTCACACACTCCCTGGGTTGGTTTTCTTTTTTTTTTTTTTTGAGATGGAGTCTTGCTCTGTTGCCCAGGCTGAAGTGCAGTGGTGCGATCTCAGCTCACTGCAACCTTCGCCACCTGGGTTCAAATGATTTTCCTGCCTCAGCCCCCTTACTAGCTGGGATTACAGTGACTCGCCACTACACCAGGTAATTTTTGAATTTTTAGTAGAGGTAGGGTTTCACCATGTTGGCCAGGCTGGTCTCGAACTCCTGACCACGTGACCCACCGCCTCAACCTCCCAAAGTGCTGAGATTACAGGTGTGAGCCATCATGCCCAAACATTTTTTCTTTTTTAGAGATGGAGTCTTGCTCTGTCACCCAGGCTGGAGTTCAGTGGCACAATCTCAGCTCAATGCTGCAACCTCTGCCTCCTGGGTTCAAGAGATTCTCCTGCCTCAACCTCCTGAGTAGCTGGGACTACGTGTGCCACCACACCTGGCTAATTTTTGTATTTTTAGTAGAGACAGGGTTTCACCATGTTGGCCGGGCTGGTCTCAAACTCCTGACCTCAGGTGAACCACATGCCTCAGCCTCCCAAGGTGCTGGGATTACAGATGTGAGCCACCACGCCTGGCCCTTCCCTGCATCTCAATGTCCACAAATATTATAAATCACCTGCTTAACTGTCTAGGATTTTCAACTAATCGTCCAATGTCTAGATGAAGGTGCCTTCAAATATTTATAAGTCAGGATGTAAATTAGGATGTTTTATCAATTAATTGGTTGATTCCAAAAATGTAAATCTTTGAAATAGGGCTGGAGAACTTAGCAAGGTAATATCAATTCCACATGAGCCTTTGAAGATCAATTGTGCTATCTGCCTCTCAGGAAGTATTGGTATGTGACGTTTCCTTACTAACATGGACTTTAATTTCATTTAGCTACTGTTCTTTTGATTCATGATTTGAAAACCATTTTGTCTCTCAAAAAACCATACTAGCCAGGCTTGGTGGATAACGCCTGTAATCCCAGCACTTTGGGAGGCCGAGGCATGTGGATCACGAAGTCAGAAATTTGAGACCAGCCTGACTAACATGGCAAAACTCCCTCTCTACTACAAATACAAAAATTAGCTGGACGCGGTGGTGGGTGCCTGTAATCCCAGCTACTCAGGGGGTTGAGGCAGGAGAATCGCTTGAACCCAGGAGGCAGAGGTTGTAGTGAGCCAAGATTGTGCCACTGCTCTCCAGCCTGGGTGACAGAGTGAGACTCTGTCTCAAAAAAAAAAAAAAAAAAAAAAAAAAAAAAAAAAAAAAAAAAAAAAAAGACAACCCATACTATTGGCCAGGTGCAGGGGCTCACGCTTGTAATTCCAGCACTCTGGGAGGCTGGCAGGAGGACTGCTTGAGACTGGGAATTTGAGACCAGCCTGGGCAACATGACAGAACCCCTGTCTCTATAAAAAAAAACAAAAATGAGCCGGTTGTGGTGACACACATCTATACTTCCAGCTACTCGGGAGCTTGAGGCAGGAGGATTGCTTGAGCCTGGGAGGTCGAGGCTGCAGTAAGCAGTGATTGCACCACCACACTCCAGCCTGGGCAGCAGAGTGAGACCCTGTCTCAAAAAAGGAAAACACCCAAACCCCTCCAAAAGCATAGAACTGCCTTTCCTGTTAGATACCTCCACTGCTGTACATATTGCTCAGTTGTGACAAAACATCCCTCATGTTCCATTTTGGATTCCCTGAAGTGTGGCCTATGGTGTGGCCTTGGAGCCCCTGAAGGAGGGAAGTGCACCTGCTGCTGTGGCTGCATTGCCTGTCCACACAGGGGGTTTCCAGCCAGACAGGTGAGCACCTGCAGCGATGCCCTCTCATCCACACCCGTCATCCTTCCTGCCCTGACTCCAGGTGAGGGCAGATGGCCGTGTAATTACAGGTAAGTCGTCTTTTTTTTTTTGAGACGGAGTTTCGCTCCTGTCACCCAGGCGGGAGTACAATGGCGTGACCTCAGCTCACTGCAATCTCCGCCTCTCAGGTTCAAGTGGTTCTCCTGCCTCAGCCTCCCCAGGAGCTGGGATCATGGGAATGTACCACCATGCCCAGCTAATTTTGTATTTTTTTTTTCAGTAGAGATGGGGTTTCTCCACGTTAGTCAGGCTGGTCTCGAACTCCTGACCTCAGGTGCTCCGCCCACCTCGGCCTCCCAAAGTGCTGGGATTACAGGTGTGAGCCACCGCACCAGGCCTCAGGTAAGTCTTCTTTACTCAGTCATTTATTCACTCACTTGGCTAATTCATTCATAAATTCCATTGCTGTAACTTAGTAATCCCAAATAACCTAAACCTCCACCTGCCATGCAATGCCCTTACCACACAGCTTGCCTGGCCGGCTAATTCTTCCCAGGGATTTCCCATCCCTGTAATGCCGTTAAAATGTCTAAACTAGGCCGCCTGCTTACAAAACAGCAAGTCAGAGTAAAAACAAAACTGGGCTTAGATCCCACAAATCACAACTGTCACACAAGAGGCTCGGCTGGGTGCAGTGGCTCACACCTGTAATCCTAGCATTTTGGGAGGCTGAGGTGGGTGGATCACTTGAGGTCAGGAGTTTGAAACCAGTCTGGCCAACATGGTGAAACCCCGTCTCTATAAAAATACAAAAAACTTAGCTGGGCATGGTGGCAGGTGCCTGTAATCTCAGCTATTCAGGAGGCTGAGGCAGGACAATTGCTTGAACCCAGCGGGCAGAGGTTGCAGTGAGCCGAGGTTGTGCCACTGCACTCCAGCCTGGGCAAGAAGAGCGGAACCCTATCTCAAAGAACAACAACAAAACATGCTAACAAAATGCTGCAGCAGGGTATGATTTGAGAAGTCATTTCTGAGACAGGGGATGGGACCTGGGAGCTGTCCATCTCCTGAAAATATGTGGCAGGAGACAGAAGAACTAAGATTCTCTACACAGTAGGACAATGTGCCTCTCACTGTTGTGGAGACTTGGGGTGGACAATCAGGCTTAGGGTTAAGAAGCCTCTGGGAAAAGGCCCAGAATGCACTGTTGAGCCAGCCCAGCGGCTCACACGCCCCCAAATCCCCACCCCCAATGCTGTCCAGAAGGCCGCAGGCCACATCACTGCCGGGTGAGGTTGAGGAAACGCTGCCTTCTCACATCGCGTTCTAGCAACTAACGTAAAAAATGTAAATAATGTTATCAAAATTAGGATTTTATGTTGTTTCAATTCAAACAGAAATTCAGTTGAGGAATAAATATCCAGGTGTGGTGACTCACACCTGTAATCTCAGCACTTTGGGAGGCTGAGGCAGGTGGATCACTTGAGGTCAGGAGTTCGAGACCAGCCTGGCCAACATGGCAAAAATACAAAAATTAGCTGGGCATGGTGGAGGGCGCCTGTAATCCTAGCTACTTGGGAGGCTGAGGCAGGAGCATCACTTAAGCCTGGGAAGTCAAGGCTGCAGTGAGCAGTAATTGCACCACTGCACTCCAGCCTAGGTGACAGAATGAGACCCTGTGTCTAAAAAACAAAGTAGGTATAGTTTCCTACAAAACCAGAATAACATATGGTAGCTGACACGTTCAAAAAAATCCTGCATATCACCAAATACTCAGGAGTTTTCTTTTTCTTTTTTTTTATTTTTATTTTTGAGACATAGTCTCGCTGGGAGAGCAGTGACAGAATCTCAGCTCAGTGCAACCTCCGCCTCCTGGGTTTGAGCGATTCTCCTGCCTCAGCCTCCCGAATAGCTGGGATTACAGGAGTTTGCCACTACGCCCAGATAAGTTTTGCATTTTTAGTAGAGACGGGGTTTCATCATGTTGGCCAGGATGGTCTCGATCTCCTGACCTTGTGATCTGCCCGCCTCGGCCTCCCAATGTGCTGGGATTACAGGCGTGAGCCACTGCGCCCAGCCAGGAGGAGGTCTTCAAAAAATAGTCAATCTCAGAAGGTGGGAGAAATGCCGGGCCACGAGGACACAGCCATGGGAAATGATATTTACATGGCTAAGAATCTGAGTTTCCTGTGAGAAACAACAGAAAAAAAATATCCTCCTTGTACAACGAGAGAAAATACTATTTTTTTCCATGAAACCATAAGGGTGTGGGCAGTGTAAACCCAAAATTACGCATGAGAGCTTCCCCAGAGCTCTGTGTGGGTGGAGAAATGTGTCCTAACTGCTGCCTTGCCTGCCATCTTGGTACTGGGAACCTGTGAGAATTTCCGAGCCCGACACCCTGCGTCCTGGCTTTTCTCAACAGATGCAGAGCAATGCGTGTGTAGTCCAGCTGGGCAGCACCCAAACAGTGAGACAGGCCACCAGCTCCCAGAGCTGGGCCCTCCTGGCTCCTGAGGACCCTTTGGGGATGGCTCTGGTCAGTACAGCCCTTTCTTTCTCTGCTCTCACAGCTGTGGGGTGACATGCTCTTTCTGAAGCACTGAGACTCCCCCAGCCGAGGCCAGCAGCCGGACTGAGCCACGTCCTCTCCCTCACTCCAAACTTCCTCCTCTCCTCAGTCTTCACTGCTCGTCCCAACACGACCACCTGCCCCCAGCAGACCACACCAGAGTCCTGTGCGCTGCAGCTGCTCCCGCAGACTAGAGCTCAACCCTCACTGTGGTCCTGGCTTTCAAGGCCATTGCACCTGGGAAGAGACGGAGGTG
This sequence comes from Sapajus apella, assembly GCF_009761245.1. Classification (NCBI taxonomy): domain Eukaryota; kingdom Metazoa; phylum Chordata; class Mammalia; order Primates; family Cebidae; genus Sapajus; species Sapajus apella. Next base: position 25,695 of record NW_022436989.1, read on the forward strand.
TCGGCTGCTGTCAGGGCACCTGGGTCGTTCCCATTTGCTCCTGATGCAGGTGACTCTGCCCGTGAGATCTGGCTGGAAACCTCTCTCCTACCCACTGCCAGAGACACATGCTGAGCCCAGACACAGCCTCCTTAGTCCTCGGGCATCACTGCCTGCTGGGACACCCTAGGATACCTGGGAGGCTTCAGTGTGACTTTCCCAGTCAGGATCCCGTCCGACACCTGCATGGAGGCAAGTCCCTGACATTCAGCTGGAGTTCGGCAGGGTCTGGGTCACCTTCCTTCCTGTCCACCAAGAGCAGGTCTCCATCGCAGCCTCTTGGGTGGGGCTCCCAGGCTGCACTTTTGCCCCCAGGGCTACACCACCCTTCCTGTAGGCTAAGGCCTGATAGGAACACCTGGCAGGGTGAGGGAATAAGAGAGGTTCCAGGTGCAAAGAAAACATCAGCAGACACTTAAGTTCCCCCCTGTACAAAAAAACAAATGTACCCTTTACACTCCTGTTGAAAAAGTAAGCTCTGTGTGTTCTGCCATCACTTCAGGGAAACCAGCCCCTGAATTACCCATTTCAGAAGCGTGGCCCCCAGGTGCACGGGGTGGACATGAGCAGAGGGGAGGGGTGTGCTGACCCATCTGACCCTTGACCCCAGCGCCATGAAGGGAGAAACGCAAGGGGCGGGCTTGGCTGCTGCCCTCCACCATCACAGCAGGTGAGTAGGCCTGACGCCTGAGCTCCGTGGAGCCCTCTGATGGGAGGAACACTGTCCCAGAAAGGCCATAAGGAACAGAGGCACTGAGACCACTCGTCAAACCAATGCCCCATTTTACTAAAAACCACATGTGCATTACATTTTACAAAACAGTCCCTTCCTTAACCCCATAAAAGAATGGGGATATTGGGGAGCTACGGGAACAGGTCCCCCTCCAAATGCTCAGGGCTACCTAGGCCTCCCCAGACCCCTGGTCCAGTGCAGGGCAGGGGGCAGCAGAGCCTGCTCAGGGTTCCTGGAGCCCGTCCGGAGCCCTCAGTGCCTACCTAGGGCTAGACAGACCACCTGGGGGGCTGGCCTCAGCTGGACTCACAGCCACTCCCTGCCTGGGCGGCATCCAGCCTCAGGAGGAGGAATGCGGGTACCCATAGTGGTTGTGGTCAGCCTCGCCCAGGGTCACTGTCAGTGACAGGCTGGGCTTCCGTTCCAGCTCCTCCTCCTTCGGGCAGTGATGTGGGGGTCGGGCTTTGAAGAAGTCTGAGATGTAGTGGACCTGGCAGAGTGGAGGAAGGTGAGACTGGGCAGGGGCTGGGCAGTCACCAGGGACATGGGCAAGGGCAGGAGGGGAAGGAACAGGGTCCTAGGTGGGCAATGAGAGGAATAGTGCCTGTGGGGGAAGACAGCCCTCTTGGTGGAGGACCAGTGGAGAGCACTGGGGCACTGACGGGTCCAGGAAAGGGCTGCGGTGTGCAGGCAGGAGACCCAGGGAAGGAACTGGGGGAAGAAGGTGTCAAGGGAAGGACTGGGTTTGGGGAGAGGGGTCCCAGGGAAGAAATGGGGGGAAGGGAGGGGGCCCCAGAAAGGATTGGGGTTGAGGGAAGGGGTCCCGGGGAGGAATGGGGGAAGGAGGGGTCCCAGAAAGGACTGGGGTTGGGGGAAGAGGTCCCAGGGGAGAAATGGGGAGAAGGGAGGAGTCCAGGGAAGAACTGGGGTTGGGGAAGGGGTCCCAGGGGAGGATGTGGGGGGGGAGGGAAGGGTCCTGGGATGAACTGGGGTTGGGGGGTCCCAGCGGAGAAATGGGGGGAAAAGGGGGTCCCAAGAAAGGACTAGGGTTGGGGGAAGGAGTCTCAGGGGAGGAAGGGGGGGAAGAGGGGTCCACGGATGGACTGGTGTTGGGGGAGGGGTCCCAGGGGAGGATCTGGGAGGAAGGAGGGGTCCAGGGAAGAACTGGTGTTGGGGAAGAGGTCCCAGGGGAGGAATCAGGGGAAGGAGGGGTCCAGGGAAGGACTGGAGTTTGGGGTAAGGGTCCCAGGGGAGAAACGGGGGGAAGGAGGGGTCCCAGGGAAGGACCATGGTTGGAGGAGGGGGTCCCAGGGGAGGACTCCCTGCGGCAAGAGTGTGCAGGGAACGGCCAGCGTTGTGCAGGGAGTGGTCTCTGGACAGCACAGGGGGTGAGTCAGGGTCAGAAGCTCACAGTGAGGCCAGCCACCAGCGCCCCCTGCAGGAGGCCAGCAACGACGTCGCTCCAGTGGTGTTTGTGATCAGACACGCAGGTGTAGCCCACATAGAGGGCAAAGGCCACCAGGAAGAACTGGACCGTGGGCCGCAGCAGCCGAGCCCACTTCCAGCAGAACCGCGCCTGCACGTAGAGCTGGGACGGGAGAGGGCGCCTCAGACTGTGCCCTGCCAGGCACTCCCACGCCCACTGCACAGATGGCAGCTCCGAGGCCGGGATCACAGAACCGGCCAGCCCAGGGTGTCCTGTCTTTACAAACAAGTCAGTGAGCGCCCCCATCACCACCACGACCCACCCATTTTACAGCTGGAAAAACCGAGATCCAGGGAAGGGAGTGACTTGACGGGCGAGCCCCAGAGAAACGGACTCACCGCCAGGAGCACCACGCAGTACATCCCAAAGGTGGCGTGTCCCAAGTAGAAAGACAACCTAGGGAAGGAGAGGCGGCAGGCCGGAGGGCAGGTGGCTCACTCGGCATCTTCCAACCTCCCCTCGCCCCCGTCCCTCCCGCAGAAGGGATGGTTCAACACGGGAGCTGCCAACGTTACAGGCCACCAAATCCCAGGAGGACAGGCTGCTCAGTTATCTGATGGTGGAATCAGAGTCTCCAGTTGGGGCTGTGGCATGAGACGCCTCACCCGTGAAGACTCTGAGGCCTGAACCCAACACCCAGGGCAGACGGTAGTGTCCAGCAAGCAGGCAATGCCGGTTTCGTTTTCACCACGTTTCTTTTGAGCATTTTCTCCCATCTGTGGAACTGAGGGGAGATTTCTTTTTATATAAATTTGAGATTCCGTGAAGGACATGAATGAAACACAGAAAACAGGAAGCAACAAAAAACTGGCAAAAAAAGTCACAATTTTTTTTTTTTTTTTAAAGACGGGGTTTCACCATGTTGGTTAGCCTGGTCTTGAACTCCCGACCTCAGGTGATCTGCCCGCCTTGGCCTCCAAAGTGCTTGGATTACAGCGGCGAGCCACCACATCCAGCCACAATCAACTTTTTTGGACCTAATCAAAAGCTTGCAGTAAACAGAGGAACACATGATTAATATAATCCAGTTGAGGCTGGGCACATTGGCTAAGGCCTGTAATCCCTGCACTTTGGGAGGCCAAGACAGGCGGATCACAAGGTCAGGAGATCGAGACCAGCCTGACCAACATGGTGAAACTCCGTCTCTACTAAAAATACAAAAATTAGCCAGGTGTGGTGTCACATGCCTATAATCCCAGCTGCTTGGGAGGCTGAGGCAGGAGAATCACTTGAAAACCTGGGAGGTGGAGGTTGCGGTAAGCCAAGATCACGCCACTGCCTGGGCGACAGAGCGAGACTCCATCTCAAAAAAATATAAAGATAATCCAGTTGGATCTCAGAACAAACAGCTTTGTGGCTTTTTAACTCATCCTGGTCCCTCTCCCACTGCCTAGACTGTGGTGGCCTGAGGGTAACAGACCACATGCCCAGCACAGGTTCCAAGAAGGGGCCTTATTTGCAACTGCGACCTGGGGTATGGCTCAAGGGCTGGTCTTGATCTCACCCAACTGGACATTCTCCCAGTGCTGAGGTGCTACCTGGAGGACATATGTAGGAAACGTTTACAACAAATTTGTTAGTCTCTGCTGCCTGAGGGCCATGAGAGCAGATGAGGCAAAAAACAGATGAGCCAAACAGCGTAGGAGGAAAGGCCAGGGAATAAAACGCTCTGGGGAATGAAGGCTTGGAACCTACAAGACCAGAGCAGTCCAGCTCTGCACAAGCAGGAAGTGAAAGTGAAGGCAGAGAAAACCTGTTTCACCGTGGAAGGGATGACCCCACAGCCACGCAGACCCCTTCTACAGACTTGGGAGTGTGTTGTGGGTTTTTTTTTTTTTTTTTTTTTTTGGTTCCAGATGTTTAAAGACATCTCTGTCCTATCACTAGCTGACCACCAGGCTAAAAGAACAGGAGGAGATGGCCACTCATGACAAAAAATAGAGACTTCACAATCAGAAAAGTCATTAAATAACCACTGCAGCAAACAGCAAGAACACACCCTGGGGAGGAGGGAGACTCCTATTTCCAGAGTGGCCGCATTATAGTATTCTAAACACACAGTTTAAAACAAAATAAAATAGGTCGGGCGCAGTGGCTCACGCCTGTGACCCCAGCCCATTGGGAGGCTGAGGCAGGCAGCTCACCTGAGGTCAGGAGTTCGAGACCAGCCTGGCCAACGTGGTGAAACCCTGTCTCTACTAAAAGTACAAAACTTGTCCAGGTGTGGTGGTGCATGCCTGTGATCCCAGCACTCAGAAGATTAAAGCAGGAGAAGTGTTTAAACCCAGGAGGCGGAGGTCGCAGACAGCAAAGATCGCACCACTGCACTCCAACCTGGGTGACAGAGTGAGACTCCGTCTCAAAAAAAACAAAGAAAATAGGTCAGTTAAGAGTATTCAGCTGGGCCAGGCACAGTGGCTTATGTCTGTAATCCCAGCACTTTGGGAGGCTAAAGTGGGTGGGTCATCTGAGATCAGGGGTTCAAGACAAGCCTGGCCAACATGATGAAACCCAATCTCTACTAAAAATACAAAAAATTAGCAGGATGTGGTGGTCCATGCCCATAGTCCCAGCTCCTCAGGAGGCTGAGGCAGGAAAATCACTTGAACCCAGGAGGCAGAGGTTGCACTGAGCCAAGATCATGCCACTGTACACTGCACTCCAGCCTGAGTGACAGAGTGAGATTCTGTCTCAAAAAATAAAATTAATAAAAATAAAAATGAAAATACAAAAATTAGCCGGGTGTGGTGGTACACACCTGCAATTCCAGCTGCTGGGGAGGCTGAAACAGGAGAATTGCTTGAACTCAGGAAGTGGAGGTTGCAGTGAGCCGAGATCAAACCACTGCACTCCAGCCTGGGCAACAGAGCCAGACTCCATCTCGAAAAAACAAAACAAAACAAACAAAAAAAAAAACAGAGGAAAAGATTATTTAGCCTGAATGGGCTTGGGGGCTCACGCCTGTAATCCCAGTACTTTCAGAGGCCAAGGTGGAAGGATTGCTTGAGTCCAGGCATTCTAGACCAGCCTAGGCAACACGGTGAGACCCTATTTCCCAAAAAAAATGTAAAAACCAGCCAGATGTGGTAATGTATGCCTGTAGTCCCAGCTTCTTGGAAGGCAGAGATGGTTTGAGCCCAGGAGTTCAAGTCCTGGGTAAGATAGCAAGACGCTTATCACTAAAAGAAAAAAAAAATTAAAGGCAATAAAAAAAAAAAGACAGTGACAAGGAACTGAAAAAGGAAGACATAACCTAGGCAACCCTAAACAAAATGACCAGGGCCTTCCTTATCAGTAATTACACTGACTATAAATAGATTAAGGCCGGGCGCGGTGGCTCAAGCCTGTAATCCCAGCACTTTGGGAGGCCGAGGCGGGTGGATCACGAGGTCAAGAGATCGAGACCATCCTGGTCAACATGTTGAAACCCTGTCTCTACTAAAAATACAAAAAATTAGCTGGGCATGGTGGTGCGTGCCTGTAATCCCAGCTACTCAGGAGGCTGAGGCAGGAGAATTGCCTGAACCCAGGAGGCGGAGGTTGCGGTGAGCTGAGATCGCGCCATTGCACTCCAGCCTGGGTAACATGAGTGAAACTCTGTCTCAAAAAAAATAAAAATAAAAATAAAAATAAATAAATAGATTAAACACTCCAACTGAAAGTCAGAGATTCGTTAAATGCCTTAATTCAATAAAAAGATTAACATATGCTGAAAAAACAAAATAATAAGTCAGAGATCTGGCTGGGCGTGGTGGCATACACCTGTAATCTCAGCAGTTTGGGAGGCCACAGAGGGTGGATCGCTTGAGCTGAGGAGTTCAAGACCAGCCTGGGCAACATGGCAAAACCCCGTTTCTACAAAAAACATAAATAAACAGTAGCTGAATGTAGTGGCCAGTCCTAGCCACTCGGGAGGCTGAGGCGGGAAGATGGCTTGGCCTGGGAGTCCAAGGCTGCAGTGAGCTGAGATCACCTTACCCGTCCTCCAGCCCAGGCAACAAAGTGAGCCTCTCTCGAAAAAAAATTAGAGACTGGACAATACATAAAAAACACGGTCCAATTTTATGCTAGGCATAAGACTTACTTTAGAGTCAGAGACATAAATAGGTTGAAAGTACAAGATTGGAAAAAAAAAAATATTCCATGCAAACAGTAACGAAAAGAGAGCCAAAATAGCTATATTAATATCAGACAAAATGGACATCAAGACAAAAATTGTTGAGACAAAACTCATATGTAACATTCTATGATGATGAAAGGGTCAATCTATCAAAAAGATGTAGCAATTATAAAGGTAAATGTAGTAAACCACAGAGCTCCAAAATACATAAAGCAAAAGCGAATAGAACGTTACAACATGAACTTCCAAAACACAAAAATGCACTAACTGTGTTCAATCAGTAAAAACATACGAAAACAATTTGTTTTTATTCTATTCACTTATCCTCTTTTTTCTATTTATTTTTTTCCTGTAGTTTTGAGCAAAACAAAAACAATTTTTTTTCTTGAGACTGAGTCTGGTGTCTCCCAGGCTGGACCAGTCAGCTCACTGCAACCTCCGCCTCCCGGGTTCAAGCGATCCTCCCGCCTCAGCCTCCTGAGTAGCTGGGATTACAGGCATCCATCACCAGGCCAGGCTAATTTTTGTGTTTTTAGGAGATACAGGATTTCTCCATGTTGGCTGAGCTGGTCTCGAACTCCTGACCTCAGGCGATCTGCCCACCTAAGCCGCCCAAAGTGCTGGGATTACAGGTGTGAGCCATCTTGCAGAGCCCCCCCAAATTTTTTTAATTAGAAAAAGAATCCGGGCACAGTGGCTCATGCCTGTAATCCCAGCACTTTGGGAGGCCAAGATGGGCGGATCACTTGAGGTTAGTTCGAGACCAGCCCAGCCAACATGGAGAAACCCCGTCTCTAGTAAAAAATACAAAATCAGCCAGCCGTGTTGGTGGGTGCCTGTAGTCCCTGCTACGCAGGAGGCAGAGGCAGGAGAATCGCTTGAACCCAGGAGGCGGAGGTTGCGGTAAGCCACGATCACACCATTGCACTCCAGTCTGGGCAACAAGAGTGAAACTCCGTCTCAAAAAAAAAAAAAGAAGAAGAAAAAGAGAAGGCAGACACCAAAGACCACATAGTGTATGATTCCATTTATATGAAACATTGAGAACAGGCAAATCTACAGATTGAAAATAGGATACTGGCGGTTGCCAGTGGCTGGGGGAGGAGTTACAGCTAATGGGTACAGGGGTCCTTGGTTTCCTTTCCTTTCCCTTTTTTGAGACAGGGTCTCACTCTGTCATCCAGCCTGGGGTAGGCACAATCTTGGCTCACTGAAACCTCTACCTCCCAAGTTCAAGTGATGCTCCCGCCTCAGCCCCCTCTGTAGCTGGGACTGCAGGTGCCCACACCAGGCCTAATTTTTTTTTTTCTTTGAGATGGAGTTTCACTCTTGTTGCCCAGGCTGGACTGCAATGACACAATCTCAGCTCACCACAACCTCCGCCTCCCGGGTTCAAGCAATTCTCCTGCCTCAGCCTCCCGAGTGGGATTACAAGCCTGTGCCACCATGCCTGGCTCATTTTGTATTTTTTTTTTTTTTTTTTTTTTTTTTGAGACGGAGTTTCGCTCTTGTTACCCAGGCTGGAGTGCAATGGCGCGATCTCGGCTCACCGCAACCTCCGCCTCCTGGGTTCAGGCAATTCTCCTGCCTCAGCCTCCTGAGTAGCTGGGATTACAGGTACGCGCCACCATGCCCAGCTAATTTTTTGTATTTTTAGTAGAGATGGGGTTTCACCATGTTGACCAGGATGGTCTCGATCTCTTGACCTCGTGATCCACCCGCCTCGGCCTCCCAAAGTGCTGGGATTACAGGCTTGAGCCACCGCGCCCGGCCCTCATTTTGTATTTTTAGTAGAGTTAGGATTTCTCCATGTTGGCCAGGCTGGTCTTGAACTCCCAATCTCAGGTGATCCGCCCGCCTCAGCCTCCCAAAGTGCGGGGATTATAGGCATGAGCCACCTAGCCCGGCCTAATTTTTTGATTTGTCGTAGAGACGGGGTTTTGCCATGTTACCCATGCTGGGGGGTTTCCTTCTGATGAGATGAAAATATTCTGGAATTAGGTAGAGGAAATGGCTGAACAGCACTGTGAATGTACTAAAAATGAACTGTACACATTAAAATGGAAGAAACGGTGGCTTTTATACAAATTTTATTTTGATTTTTTTTTTTTTTTGGTCTGACCTTACCCTAGGCTTGTCAGTCAATATTTTGATTTTTTAAAAAGGACAACGATGAGTTGAAATGTTTAAGGACCTATAAGTAGAGATGGTAAGAAGACAGCGCATGGCTGGGCGTGGTGGCTCACACCTGTAATCCTAGCCCTTTGGGAGGTCAAGGTGGGTGGATCACCTGCGGTCAGGAGTTCAAGACCAGCCTGGCCATCATGGTGAAACCCCATCTTTAAAAAAAAAGAAGGCAGCACCGAAGAGGGCAGGACTGAGACTCAGGGGAGACAGAGCACGCTGCCCCCGGCCTCATGCTGTCTGCAGGGCACCAGGAGCCCTGAGGCCTCGCTCCTGCCCGACCACCTGCCTGCTGGGTCCTCACCATCTGGCTTCTGCGGCTTCTTCAGCTCCCACTGCCCTCCAGAGTGAAGGCTGCTCATCCACACCCACCTGGCCTCGGTGACATCAGCAGCGTTTCCCCTGCAAACCCTCTCCAGCTGCACGTAGACTGGGCAGTTGACCCGGCTCCACTCGGGGTCACTGACGGCCAGGAAGTTGGGGCGCAGATGGCCGACTGTGTACTTAGCCAGGTCCGTCAGAGACTGGCTCACGGCCGCCCCGAACAGGAAGGTCCCCAGCACCTTGTACATGGCAGCCACGTAGTTGTTGAAGTCGGAGCGGGAATAGAGCCAGTCTGTGTGTACCAGGTAGGCATCTCCCACCAAGACCTGAGCGTGGGGCAGCCACAGCGACCAGTGGGGGTCCCGGTCAGCCCGTGGGCCTCAGCCCGTGGGTCAGGACTGGGCCTCAGTCCTCCCCACAGGCCTCCCCAAGGCTGCTGCAGAGCTGGGGATTCTAAAAAGGCCCTAGCCAGACTCAGTGGCTCACGCCTGCCATCCCAGCACTGTGGGAGGCTGAGGCGGGCGGATCACCTGAGATCAGGCGTTCAAGACCAGCCTAACCAACATGGTGAAACCTGTCTCTACTAAAAATACAAAACTAGCCGGGTGTGATGGCGCACGCCTAGAGTCCCAGCTACTGGGGAGACTGAGGCAAAAGAATCACTTGAACCCAGGAGGCGGAGGTTACAGTAACCGCAGACCCTGCCATTGCACTCCAGCCTGGGCAACAAGAGCGAAATTCCGTCTCAAAAAACAAAAGGGGGTTCCTATTACCTACAAGTACCACTCGGGGCAAGGCTGTGTCCCCCAGCCCTCCACAGACCTCCAGGCCACCCCCATCAGGAACCCAGGGTAAGGCTGTACCCCATCCCGCCCCCCTCCCTGTCCCTCTGAACCCCTCCTGCCTTACAAGGATGACGGTGGCCGTGATGGTGACCCCGGCCATGAGCCCATGGGTGATGGTGTCTGGATGACAGGGGTACCGGATGGAGTCATCCCCGCAGTAAAATCCTCGCTTGTACGGGGCTTTCACCAGCAACAGGACAGCAAAGGGCAGGGAGGCTGGATGGGGAGAAGGGCCTGGGAGCTGCGAGGTTCTCCAACTGGCTGGGCCGTGGGGCCCCCACACCTGCCTTGCCTCGAGGCCTCCCACCGCTGCTCCCAAGAACAGCAAGGAAGAGCTCTTCTCACAGCACATGGGAGACCCAAGTGACATCCCTTTCCCATCGCCCTCAGATGAGCACGAACTCCCCAGGCCCTCTCCCCCTCACACCATCCCCTCTGCTCCTTGAACAGACCAGGCAAACACTCACCTCAGGGCCTTTGCACAGGCACTTCTCTGCCCAAAATATCTTACTGTTATTTTTAAAAGTAGAGACAGGGGTCTCATGTTGACCAGGCCGGTCACAAACTTCCGGGCTGGAGTGACCCCCCAGCCTCAGCCTCCCAAAGGGCCGAGATTACAAGTGTGAGACAACGTGCCGGGCAGCAAAGTGACTCTCACTTCCGCTCAGTTGCATCTCCCCTCCCGGCTGTCCACACCAGCATCCCTCTCACAAAAGGAAAGGTCTGTTTAGCCGGACGTGGTGGCGTGTGCCTGTAATCTAGCTACTCAGGAGGCTGAGGCAGGAGAGTTGCTTGAAACCAGAAAATGGAATTTGCAGTGAGCCGGGATAGCGCCACTGCACTCCAGCCTGGTGACAGGGCGAGACTCTGTCTCAATTTATAAAAATAAATAAATAAATAAATAAAAATAAAAGGGAAGGTCTGCTCTTTTTCCCTCTTGTCCCATATGGAATTACGCAGTCATCTGTGAGACACTGGACTTAGTCTCCCCTCCTCCACCAGCCAGCACCAGGAGGGGCCTATCGTGTTCAGGACAGAGACCCTGGAGGCTGCTCAGAGCCTGGCCAGGGCAGATGTTTAATAAACATCTGTTAAAACAGGCAGGGCTTATTTCAACCTAAGAGCTGGCCAGAGAAGTCAGGAAAGGGCCAAAGCAGGGGCACAGCAGAGGTGCCTTCATGCTAACCCCTGCCCGTCACTGACCCTCATGCCAGGGCACATGCCAGCCACACAGTGACTCAGGGACCAAAGGCACATTCTCCTGAATTCCACACTTACGGAAGGTGTCACATGGCACTGGGGCTCCCGGGGCCCTGCTGAGCTGAGGGTGGCCAGGGAAGCCGGAGTCAGCTACAGAGGGCAGGGGCAGGGGCGGCCCCCTATTCCACACGGCAGGTGCACAGCAAAAGCCCGGGGTGTCTACCCCAGAGAGAAACGAAGGCAGGGCGTCATTTGGCCCAGCAGGGCAAGGACAAAAAAGCGTGGCTCTTCTGAATTCTGAGAGTCTGAGGAGGGGCAGGGAGCCTCACACTCCTCCCTGCATGCCAGCTGCAAGGGTCCTAGGCACAGCACGCCTTCAATGCTGGCTGAGTCTGGGGAAATAAAGCAGTGAAGACAGCAGAGGTCTGCCTCACAGGGCAGGAAAGGCGGAGTGAATGCAGAACAGAATGGGCAGCGCAGGGGTCCAGAGCCGGGACGGTGCCTGGAGAGGAGAGCGCTGGGGCAGAGATGGCTGTGCTCTAAGAGCGCAGGGGCGGCTGGCGCCGCTGTGAGGGCAGAGACCAGGAGGAGGCTTCTGCAATTGCCAGCGGTGGAAGGTCGGTGTCGCAGGCCGCTGACAGCAGACTCCAGCCCCTCCCCCGAGGCTCTCAGCAGGCCAACTCACACCGTTGGCCTCCGTTTCTGACCTCCCTGCCCCAGTAACTCCAGCTAGAGACTCAGACACCCCCATGACAACTGGCCCCGGGCTTCCCTGTGCCTGGAAAGCTCACTCTGGGGTCCCGGGAACAGGCACCTTCTCTTCATTTGACCCCCGGGATCCTTCCCGCCCTCATGTTGCCCCCACAGCCCCGTCTGGAACCTATGGACTACACTGTGATGGGCCGGAGCTTCCAGAATGGAGGTGCCCTCACCTGGCCGCCACCCCTGGCACGCAGCAGCCACACCCAACCCCACCCCGGCAGCACCTCCCTCCAGCAGGCGGCTCCGCCAGGCTGCCCCTTCTTCACAGGCCGTTTAAAGGAACCGGTTCGGTTATCTGCATGCTGCTGAGCGCCTGTCAGCCAGAAAGTGCCACATACATGTTTAAGTAACTGACAGCACAGCTGCTCAGGACATGGCACCCAGGGCTGGAAGACACCCCACGGGGACCTCGTGCTGTCCCCTGGCCCCCCCCAACGAGGGCCTACAGAGGTCAGAGGGCTTGGCCAGAGAACCAGGAAATGCGCTGGAGAGGAGCGCACCCCCGCCCCCCGCGGTGACAGAACTGCGGGGGCGGGGGGGGGACACAACCATTGTCCCTTCAGCCACAGAGGAACATCTCAGGAGACTGAACCTTGATGTTCTGATGGGGCCAGCATGTATTCTGGGGAAAGGTTCCATAGCTCCCATCCATGACCAGTGAATAGGAATTAGGTACCAGGCGTGGTGGCTCACACCTGGAATCCCAGCACTTTGGGAGGCTGAGGTGGGTGGATCACTAGGTCAGTTCAAGACCAGCCTAACCAATATGGCAAAACCCCATCTCTACTAAAAATACAAAAATTAGCTGGGCATGGTGGCAGATGCCTGTAATTCCAGCTACTCAGGAGGCTGAGGCAGCAGAATCGCTTGAACCCAGGAGGCAGAGATTGCAGCGAGCTGAGATTGTGCCACTGCACTCCAGCCTGGGTGACAAAACAACACTCAGTCTAAAAAAAGAAAATGCTGGGCAGCGGCCAGATGCGGTGCAATGGCACACATCTGTAATCCCAGTACTCGGGGAGGCTGTGGCAGGCGTATCACTTGAGGTCAGGAGTTCCAGACTAGCCTGACCGACAAGGTGAAAGCCCATCTCTACTAAAAATATGAAAATTAGCTGGGTGTGGTGGCAGGTGCCTATAATTCCACCTACTCAGAGTGCTGAGGCAGGAGAATTGCATTAACCTGGGAGGCAGAGTCTGCAATGAGCTGAGATCATGCCACTGTACTCCAGCCTGGGGAACAGAGCGAGACTTCATCTCAAAAAAGAAAAAAAGTTGGGTGTGGTGGTGTGTGGTCTCAGCTACTCAGGAGGCTGAGGTGTGAGGATCACTTGAGCCCAGGAATTTGAGGCTTCAGGGAGCCATGGTGGAGTCACTGCACTCCAGCCTGGGTGACAAAATGAGACCCCATATTTCTAAAAAACTAATTTAAAAAATTAACAAAATAAGAGAGACAATAGGATAGTACTCATTACCAACAAGACATCAATCACATCACCCACTGAATCTTGCCAACATGATCAAACTCTAATCTAATGGGGTGAGCATAAATCCAGCTGCAAATATGCCACAAATACAAAAGACAGAGAATGGGTTCACCTGCACCAGGGAAATTCAGACTTTGAGAAATGCTACAGGCCCAACAGTGTGGAGTCTTCCAAAATCCATAGAAAGGAAAAGGGTGGCTCAGGCCTGTAATCTTAGCACATTGGGAGGCCAAGGTGGGCAGATTACAAGGTCAGGAGTTTGAGACCAGCCTGACCAATATGGAGAAACCCCATCTCTACCAAAAATACAAAAATTAGCCAGGTGTGGTAGCACATGCCTGTAATTCCAGCTATTCAGGAGGCTGAAGCAAGAGAATTACTTGAACCTGGGAGTCGGAGGTTGCAGTGGACTGAGATTGTGCCATTGCATTCTGGCCTGGGTGACAGAGCAAGACTCTGTCTCCAATAAAAGAAAGAAAAAGGATAGAGGAGAAACTTGTAAATTGTGTCTTTTTTTAAATTTTAGTTTTTGGCTGGGCACAGTTGTTCATACCTGTGATCCCAATCTTTGCACATTGAGAGACTGAGGTGGGCAGATCACCTGAGGTCAGGAGTTTGAGGACAGCCAGGCCAACATGGTGAAACCCTGGCTCTATTAAAAATACAAAAATTAGCTGGGCATGGTCCCATGTGCCTGTAATCTCAGCTACTTGGGAGGATGAGACAGAAGAATGGCTTGAACCCAGGAGGCGAAGGTTGCAGTGAGCTGAGATCACACCACTGCACTGCAGCCTGGGTGGAGTTTAAAAAAAAGAAAATTAGGTTTTGTAGAGACAGGAGTCTCCCTGTGTTGTCCAGGCTGGTCTCAAACCTCTGAACTTAAATGATCCTATCACATCAGGATTACAGGTGTGAGCACTCACCCAGCCAACACTTGGAGATTGAAAGAGACTTAAAAGACATAACAATGCTGGGGAACAGTTATGGGCTAGAGATGCATATTAGGGCGGCTCTACTCTAAAGAAACAGAAAGAGGCCAGGTGTGGTGGCTCACACCTGTAACACCAAACACTTTGAAAGGCTGAGAAGGGAGGATTGCTTGTGCCCAGGAGTTGGGGACCAGCCTGGCAACATAGTAAGACCCTGTCTCTACAGGAAAAAAAAAAAAAAGTTTTTTTTAATTAGCCGGGAATGGTGGTGCATGACTATAGTCCCAGGTACTCAGGAGGCTGAGGGGAGACGATCACTTGAGACCAAGAGGTCAAGCCTGCAGTGAGCCATGATCACACCACTGCACTCCAGCCTGGGTGACTGAGCAAGAACCTGCCTCAAAAAAAAAAAAAGAGAGGAACAGAAAGAAGCAATTACTGTGAATGTCAGGGTTGCGGAATACTTCTGGAGAGAAGGGAGGGGCTGGCATTATGCCCATCTCCAGCCCCTTTTGGAAGTACAGAGTCTAGTGGGGAAAACAGCAGCACAAGTGGAGATTCAGGCCGCAGCACCAGGAAGTTCCCTACCACCTTTCCACCTCCTTGCCCTTTCCTTTGGGGAACGGGAGCATGATTTTCTTTCTTCTTTGCCTTTCTAACTAGATAGAGTTTCTGATGGGAGAATTCATATACAGGATGTATAGCATCAACATTAACAGCCAGCTGGAATTGACGGCTTTGTTGATACCCCAGCCAGGCACATCCCTGATTCCTCTACTAAGTACACCTGGATGTTGCTGCTGTCCAGGATTCTCAGCCACATGCTCAGTGCCCACTCTCAGATTATGGAAATCCCCTGACATTGCCCCCAAAAGGAGAGACACTCACTCACAATTCTGCATAGAAATTTTTTTTTTTTTTTTTTTTTTGAGACAGAGTCACTCTGTTGATCAGACTGTAGTCCAATGGTATGATCTCAGCTCACTGCAACCTCGACCTCCCAGGCTCAAGCAGTTCTCCTGCCTCAGCCTCCCAAGTAGCTGGAGTTACAGGTGCCTGCAACCATGCCTGGCTAATTTTGTATTTTTAGTGGAGAAGGGGTTTCACCATATTGGTCAGGCTGGTTTTGAACTCCTGGTCTCAAGTGATCCGCTCACCTAGGCCTCCTAAAATGCTGGAATTACAGACATGAGCCACCATGCCCAGCCATTTCTGTGTCACCCCCCTAGGCCAGCCTCTGCATGTTTGGGCTTGATGAGGCTGTGGCTGTCCAGCTGGCTACTGTAATTTTTAGTCTCTGTGTCTCCTCGATCCTTCTCAGCTGCCCATAAATTCATTTTCTTTTCTTTCTTTTGTTTTTTTTCTTGAGATGGAGTTTTGCTGTGTCACCCAGGCTGGAATGCAATGGCATGATCTCGGCTCATTGCAACCTCTGCCTCCCATGTTCGAGCAATTTTCCTGCCTCAGCCTCCCAAGTAGCTGGGACTACAGATACATGCTACCATGCCCAGCTAATTTTTGTATTTTTAGTAAGATAGGATTTCATCATGTTGGTCAGGCTGGTCTCAAACTCCTGACCTCAGGTGATCCACCCACCTCGACCTCCCAAAGTGCTGGGATTACAGGCATAAGCCACAGTGCCTGGCCTCAGTTTTTAAACTCAGCCTGAGTGGGCTTCTCTCACTAGCAGCTAAGAGCTCTGACCCCTACAGCCTTCTCCCACCCAGCAGGAAGTGTTTGGATGTTTCTGGATCTAAAATCCAAGTGTCTAAGCCTACCAGTAGTTGCAAGTGCAGATGGTCACACAATTTTTTGACTTTACAATGGCACAAAAACGATCACATTCAGTAGAAACTGTGCTTCCAGTACTGATACAATCTTTCTGTTTTTCACTGTTAGTATTCAATAAATTGCATGAGGGCCAGGCACAGTGGCTCATGCCCTTAATCCCAGTACTTCAGGAGGCTGAGGTGGGAGGATCTCTGGAACCCAGGAGTTTGAGACCAGCCTGGGAACATAGTGACACCCTGTCTCTATAAAAAAGATAAAAATTAGCCACGTGCAATTGTGTGCACCTGTAGTCCCATCTACTTGGGAGGCCGAGGCAGGAGAGATCACTTGAGCCCAGGAGACTGAGGCTGCAGTGAGCTATAATCATGCCACTGCACTCCAGCCTGGGTAACAGAGCAGGACCTCATCTCTTAAAAAATAAAAAATTTAGGCCAAGCATGGTGGCTTATGCCTGTAATCCCAGCACTTTGGGAGGCTGAGGTGTGTGGATCATGACGAGGTCAGGAGTTCAAGACCAGCATGACCAACATAGTGAAACCCCATCTCTACTAAAAATACAAAAATTAGCTGGGTGTGGTGGCATGCACCTGTAATCCCAACTCTGGAGGCTGAGGCAGGAGAATTGCTTAGAACCTGGGAGGCAGAAGTAGCAGTGAGCCGAGATTGCGCCATTGTACTCTAGCCTGGGAGACAGAGAAAGACTCAGTCTCATAATCAATAAATAAGTAAATAAAAATTTAAAAGTAGGTAAACTATAGCTTCATGAGGACAGCATTTCTGTTTGGGATGATGAGAAAGTTTAGAAACAGATGGTGGCGATGGTTGCACAATATTGTGAATCTACGAAACGCCATTGAATTGTACACTTAAAGGTGGTACATTTATCCAAGTTTATTATCTATTTCTACAAACATTCACGAAGGCTGGACCCCTGAAATGTCAAAGCCATGATCCAAGGTGGGGAAGGGTGAGTGTTTTGTTCTCCTTTTAGTACTGCTCGGTTTGTTCTCAACCTAAAGTCGGCTGGGCTAACCTCATTACATGCATTTGCGGGCCAGGTATGGTAGCTCACACATGTAATCCAGCACTTTGGGAGGCTGATGTGGGCAGATTGCCTAAGCTCAGGAGCTCAAGACCAGCCTGGGCAACATGGTGAAACCCTGTCTCTACTAAAAATACAAAAATTAGCTAGGTGTGGTAGGGTGCTTGTAGTCCCAACTACCCAATAGGCTGAGGCAGGAGAATCGCTTGAACCCAGGAGGCAGAGGTTGCAGGCAGTGAGCCAAGATGGGATTACTGCACTGCAGGCCGGGCAACAGAGCCAGACTCCACCTCCAAAAATAAAAATAAATAGGACAGGTACAGTGGCTCACGCCTGTAATCCCAGCACTTTAGGAGACTAATATAGGCAGACTACCTGAGGTCAAAAGTTAGCGACCAGCCTGACCAACATGGTGAAACCCAATCTCTACTGAAAATATAAAATGTACCCAGTGCTCATGCCTGTAATGCCAGCCACTCGGGAGGCTGAGGCAGGAGAATCACTGGAACCTGATAGGCAGAGGTTGCAGTGAGCCAAGATTGCACAACTGCACTCCAGCCTGGATGACAGTGTGAGACTCTGTCTCAAAAAATAACTAAATGTATTTTCAACTTAGCATATTTTCACTTTTTGTTATTTGTTTGTTTTTCAGAGACAGGATTTCTCTGTGTTGCCCAGGCTGGTCTTGAACTCCTGGGATCAAGCAATCTACCCACATTGACCTCCCAAAGTGCTGGGATTACAGACGTGAGCTACTACACTAGGCTGCTATTACCATTTTCAGCATCAGTAATCATGCTGAAAATGGGGGTGGCTTGTGTGAGGATATGGGGGAGTGTCACAAAACACAAGGGGACCAGGGCCTGCAGAGGGACACCACAGGCTGCCTCTGGCTCAAACCCAGGGCTCCCTCCTCTGTGCCTCCTGCTGCAGGACAGACCCCAGGCTCACAGCTCTGCAAATCCATGCTGTCTGCATTGCAGGACTTCAAATCCACAGCTGGGGGTTGTGGGTGATGTTGGAGCAGGAGCAGGGCAGGGGGGACACATCAGGGGTTGCACCTGCAGCCACACTGGCAGAGCAAGTTTGTTTTCTTTTTCATTTTTTTATTTTTTTGAGATGGAGTTTCACTCTTGTTGCCCAGGCTGGAGTGCAATGGCATGATCTTGGCTCACCGCAACCTCAGCATCCCATATTCAAGCAATTCTCCTGCATCACCCTCCTGAGTAGCCAGGATTACAGGCATGCACTAGCATGCCTGGCTAATTTTGTATTTTTAGTAGAAACGGGGTTTCACCATGTTGGCCAGCTGGTCTCAAACACTGACCTCACATGGCCCACCTGCCTCCGCCTCCCAAACTGTTGGAATTACAGGCGTAAGCCACCGCACCTCACCCTGGTTGCCCTGTCCTGCCTGCTGGCTCTGTACAGCCTCAGCTTCTCTTCCCCCCACCCCTAGGTGATAGTGAGCAACCCCCACTCCCTGAGGTTCTAGGCCACATTCTATGAGAGCGGTTACAAGTTACATGGGAACACCAAGTACAATCTGGTGAGCTATGTCCCCACCAAACCTTGCCGCATGTCCCCCAAGGGCTCCCTCTTCCTTCTTCCCTTACCAGCATAAAGAGCTGAGGAATTTCCAGACAACACAGCCCCTAGCCCTGCCCCATGGTGAGAAAATAATCAGGCAGCCATCACCTACACATCTGACTTCATTAAAGTGTCACACGGGTCAGGTGCGTGTGAGCCTGTAATCCCAGCACTTTGGGAGGCTGAGGCAGGTGGATCACGAGGTCAAGAGTTTGGGACCCACCTGACCAACACGGAGAAACCCCATCTCTACTAAAAATAAAAAAATTAGCAGGCTGTGGTGGCATGTGCCTATAATCAAAGCTACTCAGTAGGCTGAGGTAGGAGAATCACTTGAACCCAGGAGGCAGAGGTTGCAGTGAGCTGAGATTGTACCACTGCACTCCAGCCTGGGTGACAGTAAGATCCCATCTCAATCAATCAATCAAGTAAGTATCACATGGGAGATTCCCGCATGGCATGACAGGGAGAAGCCTAACTCAGCCTGAGGCAGGGCTGGAGATCTGAGTTAGCTGAGTAAACTGAGGCATAAGGATTTAGTGGGATTTCCACAGGGCAGGGGACTGACCAGCTGCAAGTCAGCAAAAGCAAACTTCTTTGACCAGGCTCATCACATCTAGATGAGTGAGGAAAACAATCACTCCTCACTGTGTGTCCCCAGAACTCAGAGCAAGTGAGTGGGAGCTGTCATACTGGGGCCATTGTTTCTGTGAGCTTCCAGAAGCCTTTCACAGGTGGTGGGATTAGAAAGGAGCAGGGCTTGGCTGAGCGCAGTGGCTCATGCCTGGAATCCCAGCACTTTGGGAGGCCAAGGTGGGTGGATGGCCTAGGGTCAGGAGTTGGAGACCAGCCTGGCCAACATGGTGAAACCCCAGCTCTACTAAAAATACAAAAATTAGCCAGGTGTGGTAGCACTCACTGTGGTCCCAGCTACTCAGGTGGATGAAGCAGGAAAATCTCTTGAACCTGGGAGGCGGAGGTTGCAGTGAGCCAAGATTGCATTACTGCACTCCAGGCCTGGGTGACAGAGCAAGACTCCATCTCAAAAAAAAAAAAAAAAAAAAAAAAGGGCAAGGGACAGAGTAGGGCTAGATAGCTTCCAGGTTTACCTCTCCTCCAACACCCCATCTCTCCCACAGTTCTGAGTTGGGGGATGCCCATGGTGTTCCACAGGTGCACTTGGGATTTTCTCTCCTGACTCCACAGGATATTTACCTAAAACAGAAGCAGCACTGAGGCAGGACCGACCCAACTTCACTTCCAGGTATGCTGTCTCCTGGACAGAGGCGGGGACTGGGCTGCCTATGGGAAGTCCCTTAGCAGGAGCAGAGAGAAACAGGGCTGAGATCACAACCCCAGCTGAAGAACAGTAAAACAGGATGATTAAAACACTTTACAAGGGCCAGGTGAGGTGGCTCACACCTGTAATCCCAGCACTCTGGGAAGCTGGGGTGGGCAGATCATCTGAGGCCAGGAGTTCGAGACCAGCCTGGCCAACATGGTGAAACCCTGTCTCTACTAAAAATACAAAAATGAGCCAGGTGTGGTGGCCAGTGCCTGTAATCTCAGCTACTCAGGAGGCCAAGGCATGAGAATTGCTTGAACCTGGGAGGAGGAGGTTACAGTGAGGCCAGATCATGCCACTGCACTCCAGCCTGGGCAACACAGTGAGACTACATCTCAACAACAACAATGACAAAACACTTTACAAATGGTGGTCCCTCAAAACACTTACACACAGCATTACCATTTGCTCTAACAAAGCCACTGCCATCCATCCCAAAAGAATAGAAAGCAGGTACTCAGGGAGGTATTTGCACACCTGTGCTCACAGCAGCGAGATTCACAACAGCTAAAAGGAAAAATCAACCGACGGGTCCACCATCAGATGAAAAGATAAACACAGTGTGATCCATCTGCACAGCAGAATATGACTCAGACTTAAGAAGGAAGTGAGGCTGGGCAAGGTGGCTCATGCCTGTAATCCCAGCACTCTGGGAGGTCACGGTGGGTAGAGACTCTGTCTCGAAAAAATAAATACATACAAATAAAGAGAAATAACAAAGGAAGTGAGACTATATCGTGAGTGACTCTAATAAGTAAGAACTGAAAGCGTTCTCAGCTGCTGATAGCATTGCTACCAACCAGTTCAGTTATGTTCCTTTTCCTGGCTGGGAAGACCTGCACTTGTCTCCCGGGGCTCATCTTTCTGTACACCAGGCCAATGATGGCTGGCCGCAGCCTCATCTGCAGCACCTTGATCCGGTAATCTACAGGAAAAGCACAATGATACACTCCTTTAACACACACTCAAAAGGCTATAATCCAAACAAATGTAAAATAACAAGTGTTAGCAAGGTCAGAGAGAAAAGAGAGAAATCACCATCCTTAAATACCGTATGTGTAATATAAAATAGTGCAGCCTATTTTTAACACAGTTTCATATTTTCTCACAAGTGAAAAATAGGCTGGGCACAGTAGCTAATGCCTGCAATCACAGCACACTGGGAGGCAAAGACAGTTGTGTCGCTTGAGTCCAGGAGTTCAAGACCAGTCAGGATGACACAGCAAAACCATCTCTACTATAAATACAAAAATTAGCCTGTTCATGGTGACACACACCTGTAGTCCCAGCTACTTGGGGGGCTGAAATGGGAGGACTGCTTGAGCCCAGAATGTGGAAGTCACAGGAATCCAGGATCACACCCCTGCACTCCAGCTTGGGCGACAGCACAGGACCCTTTCTCAAAAAAGAAAGGCGAGGCATGGTGGCTCATGCCTGTAATCCCAGCACTTTGGGAGGGCGAGAGGGACAGATCACTTGAGGTTAGGAGTTCAAGACCAGCTTGACCAATATGGCAAAACCCCGTCTGTACTAAAAATATGAAAATTACCCAGGCTTGCTAGCACGCACTTGGAATCCCTGCTACTTGGGAGGCTGAGGCAGGAGAACTGCTTAAACCCAGGAGGGAGAGGCTGCAGTAAGCTGGTATCAAGCCACTGCACTCCAGCCTGGCTAACACGGCAAGATTCCATCTGAAAAAATAAAAAAAGAAAGAAAACCAAAATGCCTGGGATTGGCAGGGTGCAGTGGCTAAAGCCTGTAATCCCAGCAATTTGGGAGGCTGAGGCACTCGCAGAGCACCTGACGGCAGTTCGAGACCAGCCTGACCAACATAAAAAAACACCCATCTCACCAAAAGAGAGCCTGCATAGCCAAGTCAATTCTAAGCAAAAAGAATAAAGCGGGAGGCATCACACTACTGGACCTAAAACTATACTACAAGGCTACAGTAAAACAGCTTGGTACTGGTACCAAAACAGAGACATAGACCAATGGAACAGAACAGAGTCCTCAGAGGCAACACCACACATCTACAACTATCTGATCTTTGACAAACCTGACAAAAACAAGCAATGGGGAAAGGATTCCCTGTTTAATAAATGGTGTTGGGGAAACTGGCTAGCCATGTGCAGAAAGCAGAAACTGGACCCCTTCCTGACACCTTACACTAAAATTAACTCCAGATGGATTAAAGACTTAAACATAAGACCTAACACCATAAAAACCCTAAAAGAGAATCTAGGCAAAACCATTCAGGACATACGCGTAGGTAAGGACTCCATGACCAAAACACCAAAAGCATTGGCAACAAAAGCCAAAATAGACAAATGGGACCTAATCAAACTCCACAGCTTCTGCACAGCAAAAGAAACAGTCATTAGAGTGAATCAGCAACCAACAGAATGGGAAAAAAATTTTGCAGTCTACCCATCTGACAAAGGGCTGATATCCAGAATTTACAAAGAACTAAAACAGATTTACAAGAAAAAAAGAAACAAGCCCATTCAAAAGTCGGGGAAGGATACGAACAGATACTTTACAAAAGAAGACATACATGAGGCCAACAAACATGAAAAAATGCTCATCATCACTGGTCACTAGAGAAATGCAAATCAAAACTACATTGAGATACCATCTCAAGCAGTTAGAATGGCGATCATTAAAAAAACTGGAGACAACAGATGCTACAGAGGATGTGGAGAAATAGCAACACTTATACACTGTTGCTGGGAGCGTAAATTAGTTCAACCATAGTTGAAGACAATGTGGCAATTCCTCAAGGACCTAGATATATAAATTCAATTTACCCAGCAATCCCATTACCGGGTATATATCCAAAGGATTATAAATCGTTCTACTATAAAGACACATGCACACGAATGTTCATCGCAGCACTGTTTACAATAGCAAAGACCCAGAACCAGCCCAAATGCCCATCGACGACAGACTAGACAGGGAAAATGTGGCACATACACACCATGGAATACTATGTGGCCATAAAAAACGATGAGTTCATGTCCTTTGTAGGGACATGGATGAACTGGAAACCATCATTCTCAGCAAACTGACACAAAAACAGAAAATCACACACTGCATGTTCTCACTCACAGGTGGGTGTTGAACAATGAGAACATATGGACACAGGGAGGGGAGCATCACACACTGGGGTCTGTCCGGGGGGAAATAGGGGAGGGAGAGCAGGGGGTGGGGAGTTGGGGAGAGATAGCATGGGGAGAAATGCCAGATATAGGCGATGGGTAGGAAGGCAGCAAACCACACTGCCATGTGTGTACCTATGCAACAGTCTTGCATGTTCTTCACATGTACCCCAAAACCTAAAATGCAATAAAAAAAAAAATACAGAAAAAAAAAAAGAAAGAAAGAAAAACACCCATCTCTACTGAAAATACGAAAATTAGCCGGGCATGGTGGTATGCACCTCTAATCCCAGCTCCTCAGGTGGCTGAGGTCGGAGGATCACTTCAATCTGGGAGGTGAAGTTTGCATTAAGCCAAGATGGTACTACTGCACTCCAGCCTGGGCAACAGAGAAAGACTCCGTCTCAAAAAAAATTCAAAAAAATTTCACACTAGAATAGTTATACTAAAAAAAAATGAGTTGACAAAGATGTGCAGAAACTTGAACCCTTAAACACTGCTTGTAACAATAATAAATGGTGTAGCCTATCTGTAAAATTTTTTGGTGTTTCTTCAGTTACAAATAGATTTGCCATATGGCTCAATTATTCCATTCCTAGGCATATACATCAAAGACCTGAAGACAGGTGTTCAAACAATTTGCATGCTCTTTAAATCTGTCAAGGTGACAAATCTGCAGGAAAGTCTGGGAACAGTGCCAGGAAAATAAAACAGGATCAGAAAAATGAAAAAACACATTGTACTCCCAGGTGATGCAGGAGGTAAAAGTGAAATGAGTTTGTAGACTGAATTATCATGTAGGGACCATGCTGATTTCCTGATCTAGGGAAATGTGGTGGTTACCTGGGAGAGTGTCTCTACTTTGGGTAAAATACACTGAAGTATTTTGTGGGACATGTAAATCTGGTACTGCAACAACTGCTGCAGAATCTAAGAGAAGGAACAGTTTATACTTTGTACTGCTATTGGAGGATTCCTAGAAGTATGACATTATTGGAAAGTAAATTACTTTTTAAAACAACCATATCAATACCATGCCAGGAAAGCAGAGACTTCATCAAAATCCATTATAGACGCTATAGTTCAACCAAAGCTGTGAAACCCTTATAAAAGTCTCAATGTCAACAGAGTCTACTTAGTAGATATATTTACTAATATTAGAGGCTACTGTGTGGATATATTAGTGTTACGGCATGGTGTGGATATTAGATTAGTGTTAGGGCATGGTGTGGATATTATATTGGTGTTAGGGCACATTGCGATTACTACATTAAAGGCCACTGTGAGAATATACATTAGCAGCCACTGTGTTTTGGACATTGACAATATCAGAGTGTAGTCAAAATAGTGGGATTGGAGGGTTTCATTTTTCTAGATGAATTCCTTCCTCTGCTGAGTACTCTCTAAAGACTCTCTCCTCTGCACTCAGGGATGTGAACAGGAAGTTTTTTACTCACCAATGAATAACACCAAGCTGACACGACCTTCATGCTGCCCTGAGGAAGATAAAGCTCCTTGCTGCTTCTGGCACCTCATAGGGAAGTTGCTCAGGAGTAGGTACATGGGCCCTCTGGTGGCGACAAGGCTCAGCACAGATACTGTTGCTCACAGTTTCTCCGCAGATGCATGCCCCCTCCTAGTTGCCCTGAAATACCTATAAAATTCAATATTCAGTTTATTCAATGTCATAATTTTGGAAATTCAAACTGAAATGAAGCCCACTATAACCATATCCCTCCCAAAAATGGTGATGGAAGGATTATTTGGAAGCCATACAGAAGGAAAGGTATACACAAATTAAAACACAAGAACCTACTCAAAATAGTCCAGAGCCTATAATTGAAAATGCAAAACTGTGAGAAATCAAAAAGAAAATCTATGTGACATTGGGTTTGGTATTAAGTTTTAACACATATCATCAAACGCCAACTCATGAAACTATTCATAACATAGACTTTATAAAACTCAATTTTCCACTGTGAAAAATCCCATTCAGAGAACAAAAAGCTGAGACTGTGAGAAGATATTTACAAAATACATATGTGATTTTTAAAACTGTATTAAAAATACACAAATAACTCTTCAAAGGAACAGTAAAAATTTCATTTATTTTTTTCTTTTTTAAAGATGAGGTTTCACCATATTGGTCAGGCTGATCTCGAACTCCTGACCTCAGGTGATCCACCCGCCTTAGCCTCCCAAAGTGCTGGGATTACAGGCATGAGCCACCATGCCCAGCGGAACAGTAAAATTTTAAACTGGCCAGGCACAGTGGCTCACACCTGTAGTCCCAGCACTTTTGGAGGCCAAGGCAGGCAGATCATCACGAGGTCATGAGTTCAAAATCAGCCTGGGCAACATGGTGAAACCTCATTTCTACTAAAATTCAAAAAACTAGCCAGGTGTGGCAGCACTCAACTGCAATCCCAGCTACTCGGGAGGCAGAGGTGGGAGAATTGCTTGAACAGAGGACGCAGAGTTGTAGTGAGCCAAAATTGTGCCACTGCACTCCAGCTTAGGTGACGGAGCTAGACTCCATCTCCAAAAAAAACCCTAAAACTACAACCCCAATTAAAACTGGGTAAATATCTGAACAGACACCCACCCAAAAAAAATAAACAGATAGATAGCATGCCACGCATGGTGGCGCATGCCTGTAATCCCAGCACTCTGGGAGGCTGAGGCGGGTGGATCACCTAAGGTCAGAAGTTCGAGATCAGCCTGGCCAACATGGCAAAACCCCTTCTCTACTAAAAATACAAAATATTAGCAGGGCATGGTGGTGGGCGCCTGTAATCCCAGCTACTTGGGAGGCTGGGGCAAAATAATTGCTTGAACACAGAAAGCAGAGGTTGCAGTGAGCCAAGATTAAGCCATCGCACTTCAGCCTGAATGACAGAGTAAGACGCTGTCTCAAAAAAAAAAAAAAACCCCGAAAATATACAGATAGCAAATAATCATACAAAAGGATGCTCAACATCATGTCACATTAGGAGACTGCAAATTAAAACAATGCTGAGATGGCTGGGCAACATTAGGAGACTGCAAATTAAAATAATGCTGAGATGGCTGGGCGTGGTGTCCTTTTTAAAAAGGTGAACATTTTTTGTCTAATTCAAAGCTTATTTAAAGTTTATGTATAGGCCAGGCATGGTGACTCACGTCTGTAATCCCAGCACTTTGGGAGACCAATATGGGCGGATCACCTGAGGTCAGGAGTTTGGGACCAGTCTGGCCAACATGGTAAAACCCTGTCCCTACCAAAAATTAGTCAGGTGTGGTGGCATGTACCTATAATCCCAGCTACCCGGGAGACTGAGGCAGGAAAATCACTGGAACCCAGGAGGCATAGTCTGTGGTGAGCTGAGATTATGCCACTGCACTCCAGTCTGGGTGACAGAGTGAGACTCCATCTCAAAAAGAAAGAAAGGAGTGGGGGCCAGCAGAAAGAAAGAGACAGAAAGGAAGAAAGGTTATGTATAAAACAGGGTGAAAGAAACCAGCAAACCAGAGAGATGTAAAGAAAGTCATAAAAATAGTTTAAATAAGAAGGTTTATTATTTTTGAAATGGAATTTCACTGTTGTTGCCCAGGCTGGAGTCCAGTGGCTCAGTATCAGCTCTCTGCAACTTCCACCTCCCAGGTTCAAGTGATTCTCCTGTCTGGCTTTGGCCTCCCAAAGTGCTGGGATTTCAGGCATGAGCCACCACACCCAGCCTATTTTGTTTTTTTCAGAGTCAAGGAAACTTTTCTTTTGAGCTACGGATGGCTTTCAACAATTTGGTACAATCCTTGGCCAAGCACGGTGGCTCACGCCTATAATCTCAGCACTTTGGGAGGCCAAGGTGGGTGGATCACCTGAGGTCAGTAGTTTCAGCTGGCCAACATGGTAAATCCTTGTCTTTACTAATAAATACTAAAATTAGCTGGGCGTGGTGGTGGATGCCTGTTATCCAGCTACTTGGGAGGCTGAGGCAGGAGAATCACTCAAACCTGGGAGGTGGAGTTTGCAGTGAGCTGAGATTACGCCACTGCACTCCAGCATGGACGACAAGAGTAATTCTATCTCAAAAAAATTTTTGGTATGCTTCTATGTACAAACTTTAGAACATACTTGTTTATTCCTGATTTTTACAGAATTTGGAAACTATTCATGAGTATTGTTAACTAATGGCAATACAGTTATTTGCACAAGTGTAATAGGAATCTGTTTTCATTTATAACAGGACTCAATTGGAGAAACTGGTTATTTTACCAAGGCTTTGACTAGAATGATGTGCTTTTCTTTAAGGAATCAAACTTGATTTATAGAGCCAATGGAAGCCCCTTGGGAAAACTGGCATCACACCTTTTCTACACAGTCCCTGTACAGGGTTCCTAAGGTGTGGTAAGTAAAGAATGTCACCTTCTGACAGCCCCGGAGCCCCAAGTTTATCTTGGAAACTGAAGAGGAGAGGGATTTACCCAGCTCATATTTATTTGATGGTACAAATCCATGGCTGGGCTTGGCTTTAAAAAAGTCTTATCTGACATTCCTTCTATGGAACAAAGTTCCCTCAAAACTAACTTGAAAGCCTATGTAAAAGAATAATTATCCTTGCTGTGCTATATACAAATAATCAGGCCAAGTATAATAAAGCAAATCAATCCTACCATGATCTGTCTTTAGTAAAACTGGGAAACTGGAGACAGAAAAATTATGTTTGAAAAACTATAGTACACCTGTTATTGAATTCTACTCTTGCCTAATGTTTTCCAATTTTTACTATTTTCTACAGTTGTAACTGAATTCTAATTTTTCATGGCTACAAGCCTGCAAGATAATGTGTTCAATTTTTTTCTTTTTTCCACCTTTTTCCTAATTTGGAGTCACAAAAACTCAGCTGTGCTTTGGTAAAGCCCTGCAAACTGAAGCTAGACAATTTAAACTTCAGAAGAAAATAACAGCAACCTATTTACATACATAAGCCACCTTCATAACTGCCTACTGATGTATGAACTTCAGAGTAATGTGGCCTATATTGATTTTCCATGATGGTTCTTTTGTTTGTTATTGTTCTCCCTTACTGTCCCTATTTTCTCTTCATAAGACATGAGACTGCAACCTGCCAAAAATGAACTTTCCTAATAATGTTGGACCTACCTGTCTAGAAGAAACCATCCTAGTCATAAGAGATCAGACAAAACCTGAAACCAGAGACTCATTTTTTTCCTAAAATGCTTTCACCAAAGGATTTTAAAACAGAAATGGGGGAAAATGTGAAAGGAAAATAAATCTTGTGGTCCCCAGATCAATAATCTAAAGAGAAAAGTCAAGCTGGGAACTGCTAAGGGCAAAACTGCCTCTCATTCTCTTCAAAGTCACCCCTCTGCTCACTGAGATAAATGCATATCTGATTGTCTCATTTTGAGAGGCTAATCATAAACTCAAAATAACATAACAATTTGTCTCTTACCCACATATGACCTGGAAACCCTCTCTCTGCTTTGAGTTGTCCAGCTTTCACCTCCAGTTGTCCCACATTTCTGGATTGAACCAATGTACATCTTACACATATTGGTTGATGTCTCATTGTCAGAGCATTTGAACCAAAATAACTTCATCTTGAGGGAGGGCTAGGAAAATGAGGCTGGGACTCACTGGACTGCATTCCCAGAAAGTTAGGCATTTCTATCCTCTAGACGTTTATGGTTAAGGGAACAGATAAATAACATTTACTAAACAGACCCAGACCTAGGAGTGTCCTCATATCCCCATAAGCTTGGTAACAGAAGCATTCCTAATTTTGCTTTAACGATAACATCTGTTCCTGCAAAATATGGTAATTTAGAAAATTAATCCTTTATCACAAATCCCATAATCTTTTTTTATCCTATATATAAACAAGTACTGTACCTAAGGTGAACTCTAAGCAGAGGCTTTCTTGAAACCAAGGAGACAGCCCTGATGATGTACTAATCATCTACAGGGTCATTCTTCCTCTGTCTTGAATAGCATGTTTGTAACTGAGTTACTCTATGCTTCTGTCCTGTAAAATCTAAGAAGTCCAACAGCCTTCCTTCATTTTATTCCATTTTCTCTGTTTACTTTAATTCCAGCTGGCAGTGTTTCTGGTGTGTAAGCTGTATTCTGTTGTGATGGCTGATTAGGTCCATGATTCACACCCACACTAATCTTATCTAATAGCCTGGCACACCATAATGCCCTCTTCCAAACATGCTAATTTTTTTTGTCTTTTTAATTTTATGTTTAGCACCAGAGCAGTCACACTGGAAAACATGCTAAGTTTTTTGCTGTGTAATATGGATAGGCTGAGAATTTTTCCCATCTGTAATTTCTACTACTTTTTTGCATACAAATTTCATCTTCATTTATTTTTTCTTACATGTTACCATAAGCAGCCAGGATGAATAAAGCCACTCCTTCAACACTTGTCTTAGAAACCTCTTCAGCAGTAAAAGCCATATATGACAGCCCCCCAGCTAGTATCTTACTGAACGGAGAAAAAGTGAAAGCCTTTCCTTTGAAATCTGGAACACAAAAAGGATGCCCACTTTCACCATTGTTATTCAATGTGGTACTGGAAATCCTAGCTAGAGCAATCAGACAAAAGAAAATAAAGGGCATCTAAATTGGAAAGAAGTCAAATTATACTTGCTTTCAGATGATACGATCTTATATTTAGAAAAACCTAGACTCCATCAAAAAAAAAAATTAGAACCGATAATCACATTCAGCAAAGTTGCAGGATACAATATTAACATATGAAAATCAGTGGCATTTCTACATGCCAACAGTGAGCAATCAAAAAAGAAATTTAAAAAGTAATTGCCGGGCGCGGTGGCTCAAGCCTGTAATCCCAGCACTTTGGGAGGCCGAGGCGGGTGGATCACGAGGTCAAGAGATCGAGACCATCCCGGTCAACATGGTGAAACCCCGTCTCTACTAAAAATACAAAAATTAGCTGGGCATGGTGGCGCAG